>NC_034185.2:39973984-40171484 GCF_002021735.2 Oncorhynchus kisutch
AGGAAGGGGGAGGAATGGGCATTGGTTCTGTTTGCCCAAATTGACAGTCCAGTCCAAGAGTTTATCAAAGCCGTTGCAGATTATTGATTGACGTTTTGCTCAACAAAGATCTTCTATTTCCTCAAAGTTACGATTCTGTTTCCCTGCTGAACAGTTTCCAACATCAACCATTCAGAATTTGAAGCTGGTAAAATGTTGAAAGAACGTTGTGTTACGTTGTCAGAGCTCAACCTCCACAGAATTCCGTGTAATAGTAAAATCAGCCAGAGCCCTCAGCCAGAGCGAAAGACATGGGAAGCGTACCTACTCCCAGGCCGGGTGCAGGTTAGGAATTACAGTGACTTGCGAAAGTATTCACCCCTCTTGGCATTTTTCCTATTTTTTTGCCTTACAACCTGGAATTAAAATAGATTTTTGGGGGGTTTGTATCATTTGATTTACACAACATGCCTACCACTTTGATGATGCTAAATATGTTTTATTGTGAATCAAACAAGAAATAAGACAACAAAACAGAAAACTTGAGAGTGCATAACTATTCACATACTTTGTAGAGCCACCTTTTGCATCAATTACAGCTGACAGTCTCTTGGGGTATGTCATATAAGCTTGGCACAACTTTCCACTGGGAGTTTTGCCCAATTCTTCAAGGCAAAACTGCTCCAGCTCCTTCAAGTTGGATGGGTTCCACTGGTGTACAGCAATCTTTAAGTCATACCACAGATTCTCAATTGGATTGAGGTCTGGGCTTTGACTAGGCCATTCCAAGACATGTAAAGTTTTCCCCTTCAACCACTCGAGTGTTGCTTTAGCAGTATGCTTAGGGTCATTGTCCTGCTGGAAGGTGAACCTCCATCCCAGTCCCAAATCTCTGGAAGACTGAAACAGGATTCCCTCAAGAACTGACTTCTTTGACGAGCTCCTTGGTCTTCATAGTGCTGCTTGCTTTGTTGGTGCCCCTTGCTTCGGGGTGTTGCAGACTCTGGGGCCTCTCAGAAGAGGTGTATATATACTGAGATCATGTGACACTTAGATTGAACACAGGTGAACTTTATTTCACTAATTATGTGACTTCTGAAGGTAATTGGCTGCATCAGATCTTATTTAGGGTCTTCATAGCAAAGGGGGTGAATACATACAGTGGGGAGAACAAGTATTTGATACACTGCCGATTTTGCAGGTTTTCCTACTTACAAAGCATGTAGAGCTCTGTAATTTTTATCATAGGTACACTTCAACTGTGAGAGACGGAATCTAATTATTATTATAATTTTTTTTATCCAGAAAATCACATTGTATGATTTTTAAGTAATTTATTTGCATTTTATTGCATGACATAAGTATTTGATACATCAGAAAAGCAGAGCTTAATAGTTGGTACAGAAAACCTTTTTTTGCAAATACAGAGATCATACGTTTCCTTGTAGTTCTTGACCAGGTTTGCACACACTGCAGCAGGGATTTTGGCCCACTCCTCCATACAGACCTTCTCCAGATCCTTCAGGTTCCGGGGCTGTCGCTGGGCAATATGGACTTTCAGCTCCCTCCAAATATTTTCTATTGGGTTCAAGTCTGGAGACTGGCTAGGCCACTCCAGGACCTTGAGATGCTTATTACGGAGCCACTCCTTAGTTGCCCTGGCTGTGTGTTTCGAGTCGTTGTCATGCTGGAAGACCCAGCCATGACCCATCTTCAATGCTCTTACTGAGCGAAGGAGGTTGTTGGCCAAGAACTCGCGATACATGGCCCCATCCATCCTCCCCTCAATATGGTGCAGTCATCCTGTCCCCTTTGCAGAAAAGCATCCCCAAAAAATGATGTTTCCACCTCCATGCTTCACGGTTGGGATGGTGTTCTTGGGGTTGTACTCATCCTTCTTCTTCCTCCAAACACGGCGAGTGGAGTTTAGACCAAAAAGCTATATTTTTGTCTCATCAGACCACATGACCTTCTCCCATTCCTCCTCTGGATCATCCAGATGGTCATTGGCAAACTTCAGACGGGCCTGGACATGCGCTGGCTTGAGCAGGGGGACCTTGCGTGCGCTGCAGGATTTTAATCCATGACGGCGTAGTGTGTTACTAATTGCTTTCTTTGAGACTGTGGTCCCAGCTCTCTTCAGGTCATTGACCAGGTCCTGTCGTGAAGTTATGGGCTGATCTCTCACTTCCTCATGATCATTGATGCCCCACGAGGTGAGATCTTGCATGGAGCCCCAGACCGAGGGTGATTGACCGTCATCTTGACCTTCTTCCATTTTCTAATAATTGAGCCAACAGTTGTGGCCTTCTCACCAAGCTGCTTGCCTATTATCCTGTAGCCCATCCCAGCCTTGTGCAGGTCTACAGTTTTATCCCTGATGTCCTTACACAGCTCTCTGGTCTTGGCCATTGTGGAGAGGTTGGAGTCTGTTAGATTGAGTGTGTGGACAGGTGTCTTTTATACAGGTAACGAGTTCAAACAGGTGCAGTTAATACAGGTAATGAGTGGAGAACAGGAGGGATTCTTAAAGAAAAACTAACAGGTCTGTGAGAGCCGGAATTCTTACTCGTTGGTAGGTGATCAAATACTTATGTCATGCAATAAAATTACAATGAATTACTTAAAAATCATACAATGTGATTTTCTGGATTTTAGATTCCGTCTCTTACAGTTGAAGTGTACCTATGATAAAAATGACAGACCTCTACATGCTTTGTAAGTAGGAAAACCTGCAAAATCGGCAGTGTATCAATTTTTTTTTATTTTCAATTCAGCAATATAAAATATTTTGTGTATGTCCATTACATGTCAAAATTTATTTAAATGACAGGTTGTAAATGCAACAAAATAGGAAAAACACCAAGGGGGATGAATACTTTTACGAAGGCATTGTAACCCAGGGGAACTCAGAGCATGTGGGCTCTGTGTGTGGTGTGCTTCTTTCAAGGCTTGTCCAGCACACACAGTGCTTATCTTCTAGGTTCTCTCTTTGTTTGTCCAGCGCTGAGCAAATAGAAGGTGCAGTACATCTCCTGACAGTTCCCAAAGGCAGGCATAAAACACGCTGGCCAAACAAACACTATACCCTGAGTCACCTAGAGGAGCTTTCTCAGGCTTTGCAGAACACAGATTCCCGCCCCTTGAACAGTAGTGGATTTAGGCCCCCTGGCTGGCTACCTTTCTGCTGTTGATTTAAGCAGTCTTAAGACAGTCTGGATGATGTGTGAATATCCCCCAGCAAGCAGTCTAGGAGCTGCCATTGTCCTCTGCCATATTTTATTACCCCATCAGAAAAAGAGGAAATCCGATTCCCCTTTCTGCAAGAGAGCTTATCCTGCTGTCTCAAAGCAAGCTGTCATGAGAGAGAGAAGGGGAAAGAGAGACAGAGAGAGAGAGAATGAGAGAGAGAATGAGAGAGGAAGGGGCGAGTAGGGGAGACAGAGGATGAATGAGAGTGATTAAATGCCTCATCTGTGCCGCTTGTCCATGGAACCCCCTCGTTTTCTCGTTTCACCCCCTCCATCCTCAGTAGGGGGGATGATAGGTCCACTTCTCCTTCATCAATATTTACTACCCTAACAGCAGGACTTGGGTTGGGCCATGGAGGGGGAGAGGTGGAGGGTGAGCGACATGCGTGTTGTGAGAGGGTACACAGCGGGATGAATGAATGCTGGGTAAAATATTACAACTTTTATTGTCGCCAAACAACACTCTGGCGCTTTTTTTGTCCTTCCTTTCTCTGGCTCCCCTTCTCTCCTCTTCTCCTACTCTCTTCCTCTCATATTGTGTTATACTGGGCAAGAGCAGCATAATATCACTTTACATGAAAGCTCTTGTTTTGGACACTCTCTCACTCCGTCTACCTTTATTCTGCGATCACCAACGCCTCTGGAACAAAGGTCCAACAGCTGACCCAAGGAAAAAGGGGGGACGGAGAGGGGGACACAACAGTTAGAGCTCTCTGTTGGCCACGACAAGCAGGCAGCTCGTAAGCACACACACACACACACACGATGACAGACAAAGGGCTCAGGGACAAGAATAACTCTCTCTCTCTCTTGCTCCTGCCGCTCTTTCTCTTTCTCTCTCTCTCTCTCTCTCTCTCTCTCTCTCTCTGTCAAGAGGATCTGAAATACCAATACCCTTTTCTGCTTGACATTGCCTTCTCCTTGCAGTCAGCATTTTGCTGTCCTTATATAGTCAAAACGTCAGGAGAAATTCCCTGTAGGAATATTCTTAGTAATGCGGCACTCCCTGCGTCTCGTACTGCACTGGACGGCTGCCTGCCTGTTTGCCTGCCTACCAGTCTGGTGTCTATAGGGGACACAGTCACAGTCTCCTGCCATCCAGTTTATTGTGTCACTGTGTTTCACAGGTGACACAGGGCTAAACACTGATTTTTATTTATTTTTATTGTGTCGTCAAAGAGTTATCCATCAGTAAGATATGGTGTTTTGTACAGCAGGTTGTATTGACTGCTGTTATCCCTAGATGGCACACATTTACTGAATCTGCACACATACATTCACGCGCTGTATTTTTTCTCACTCTTTTCTCACACGTACACTTTCTTATTCACGACTCACCTTGTCACACAAAGAACAGTGGACATACACACATGCCTGCACACACACACACACACACACACACACACACACACACACACACACACACACACACACACACACACACACACACACACACACACACACACACACACACACACACACACACACACACAAACACACACTCAAACACACACTCCATTCATCACACTGAGGGTGGTGTTTGGTTGTCCCGTGCCTGTGTGTGTTGTGTGTGTGTGTGTGTGTGTGTGTGTGTGTCTGTATGTGTGGGTGTGTGTGTCTGTGAGTTCCGGTGGCCACTAACCTTGCTGTGTCCTGACGCTCCTGATGAGTATCTGCAGGACACAGGAGGAGAGGAGCGGAGTGCTCACTGTCAGGCGTTTGGGTAAGCTGCCAGGTGTGTGTGTGTCTCCCCGCATGTCTGCCTGTGTGTGTGTGTATATATGTGTGTGTATGTGTGTTAACATGTGTGTGTGTGTGTGTGGCTGCAGAGGGAGGCAGGCAGAGAGACAGTCAGCATTAACAAAGCAGGTGACCCCTAAATCCTGCATTGCTCTGGGGCATTGAGTGAAGGAGAGAGGTTCAGCCAAATAAACCAGGGCTGTGTGTGTGTGTGCATGTGTGTATGTGTGTGCGTGCATACATGCGTACACGCTCGTGAGTGTGTGCATGTGTGTCTCTCTCTCACAGTGTGAGGTGTGTCATCTACTTGGTTAAATCAGGTGTGTGTGTATGTGTGTGGACGTGCATGTGTGTGTGCTCCTACACATGTGTATGTGTGCTGGCGTGGGGTAAGGTGTCACAGATTTTCCAGGTTCTATGGTGTCAGTGAGCTTTGCTGTCATGGACACTAAAGAGCCTGTGTGTCTGTGTGTTCCCAAAGCATTTAGTACTACTTCCTCTTTTCAGGCTGTTGTGTGGGGTCATATTTACAGTACACTCATAAAGACGTCTTTCTGAAGCAGGGGGAGCGGAGGGGGGAGGAGGAGGGTGGGATATAAACCTGAGAATTTGCAAGAAATAAGCCATAATAAGTCACAACACAAGTGTACTGTATATATCAATAGATCTTTTTTTAGGAAGTAGCGACTAAAGAGACAGGTGATACACAATGTTACAGAACACCACAGGGCTTCTCAATACAGCCACGAACTCAACCCTTTATTGTTGTGATAACGGTGTGTTACTGTAAACGATACTTTCTACCACACTACTACTCTCACCTAAGTTGTGATATACAATACATTTTGATACGTTTTAATAATAGTATTACTAATGAAAGGTCTCTGATATTATAATATATTATTAGGTATTAAATACTTAAGCAATAAGGCTTGAGGGGGTGTGGTATATGGACAATATTCCTAAGGACTGTTCTTATGCTCGATGCAACACAGTGCCTGTGTACAGCCCTTGGCCGTGGTATATTGGCCATATACCACAAAACCCAGAGGTGCCTTATTGCTATTATAAACTGGCTACTAACATAATTAGAACAGTAAAAATGAATCTTTTTCCATACCGGTGGTATATGGTCTCATATACCACGGCTTTCAGCCAAACAGCATTCAGGGCTGGAACCACAGAGTTTAGAAATATAAGTTTAGATATATATATATACTATTACAGTTCATACATACATTCAATGTATGTGGCAGTCATCAGACCCACAACTATGGTGTTGCTATCACCATGCTCCAACGAACCATGCCATCAGGAGAACCTGAACTAACTCTTCTGTCTGTGTTGGTGCAGGTTCCAGAGCTGTTCCTGGAGGTGGCTACAATCACGCTGCGTGAGTTCTTCAACGCCATTGTGGCAGGAAAAGATGTGGACCCATCCTGGAAGAAGGCCATCTACAAGGTGATCTGCAAGCTGGACAGCGAGGTGCCCGAGGTCTTTAAGTCGCCCAACTGTCTTCAGGAGCTCTTACACGAGTAACCTATCATGACCTGCCTTCAGACACCCCCCCCTCATGTTTTTATTTATTTATTTATTTATTTTTATCTGATTTTCTTGCTTTTTTGAATGTATGAAGTATGAAGTTGCATTCCTCCCAATCTGAGGCCTACTGGGCTGTCCAAGTTATCTAGCTATTGTGTTGTTGTTATTATTATTATTAATATTATTAATTTCATCATGACTATGATTATTATTAGTTTTTTTTAAATGATTCTGCTGATCTGAAGATACTTTTATCCTATTGAGCAGGGGTGTCAAACTCATTTGATGGAAGGTCTATTGTCTGTTTTTTTTTCTTTTTTCTTTCATTTAAGCCCTAGACAACCAGTTGTGGGGAGTTCCTTACTAATTAGTGACCTTAATTCATCCATCAAGTACAAGGGAGGGGCGAAGACCCGCAGATACTCGGCCCTCCATGGATTGAGTTTGACACATGCTATTTGGTGGTTGGACTGTGTGAAACCTGATCTATCTGCCCTGATGTACTAGAAACACTAAATAGGGGTCCTCACTATGCCCAGGCAAGGGCTTCCCACGACCCTGTACCCTACCTACTCTAAGAATGACCCTACAATGCTAGTGCGGTCACCAATAGATTTTGGCCCACTACACTACGAAAGGGGAGAGGGGTCCTCAATAGGCTCTCCCCACTATGCGAGGTGACTCTCCAATAGGTGCCCAATACAATGGATATCCCACGGAGGACAACACTACACTACGCTTTATTAACTACTGAACTATACTGGAATACTAGTACTGGTCTGTATTGGTATACTGGAACTGGACTGGTATCAGTCATCTACTGAGCTCGACCTTGATACTTTAAAGTGTGCTTTCTGTGATTAGGACATTGTGTTTATTGGGTGTATATTATTAATATTATTTTTCCTGTTGTTATTGTTGTTTTTATTATTATTATTTGTCATCATTGCTTGATACAGATTGGCACTTCCAGATTTGTCCCTTGACAACGTTACAGAAAATAAATTATTATTATTGTTCCAAAAGAGTATAAATTCTCTACATATAATTACTTTGCTCTCAGCAATTTGGGCAAAAACCTCTTGCTCATTTTCATATTCCCCATCCCTCCTCTTTCTGTTTGTGTAGGTCCAAGTTTTGTTTGAACTTCACTGCTGATAGGGAAGACAGTGGAGAGAGAGTAGGCTTCGGTCCTGGGGCTCAAGTAGATACACAAGGGGAAGTCTCAACCCTAAGCTTTGCACAACTAGAAAACATTGCTGTAAAAGGTGTTGGTTTGGAAGAGCACATGGTGCAACCAGAGGCAGTGCACAAATACAGAGGTGTGTGGGGCAGTGACACACACACACACACACACACACACACACACACACACACACTCACTCACACACGCACGCACGCACGCACGCACGCACGCACGCACGCACGCACGCACGCACGCACGCACGCACGCACACACACACACACACACACACACACACACACACACACACACACACACACACACACACACACACACACACACACACACACACACACACACACACACACACACACACACAGAGACATGCAGCTTAAGACAGACCAGTTACTGCTTGAGTTTATGACTTATTGTTTCAAGGCTGAATTTCCACATTTACTCCAGCATTGAAATATCAAGAGTACATGTTATCTTCATACATTTATGGGCCATTCACTAAGGACTACATCATTCATTCATTCGTTCATACATACATTACCAGTCAAAAGTTTGGACACACCTACTCATTCAAGAGCTTTTCTTTATTTTTACTATTTTCTACATTGTAGAATAATAGTGAAGACATCACAGCTATGAAATAACACATATGGGATCATGTAGTAACCAAAAAAGTGTTGATAATGAGAGCTTTGCACACTCTTGGCATTCCCTCAACCAGCTTCACCTGGAATGCTTTTCCAACATTCTTGAAGGAGTTCCCACATATGCTGAGCACTTGTTGGCTGGTTTTCCTTCACTCTCTGGTCCAACTCATCCCAAACTATCTCAATTTGGTTGAGGTCGGGTCTAAGGCACTGCATCTCAAATCAAATCAAATTTGTCACATGCGCCAAATACAACAGGTGTCGACCTTACAGTGAAATGCTTACTTACAAGCCCTTAACCAACAATGCAGTTTAAAAAAAAAGTGTTAAGTAAAATATAAATAAGTAAAATATTATTAAATAGCAGCACTAAAATATCAGTAGCGAGGCTACTATATACAGGGGGTACTGGTACAGAGTCAATGAGTAGGGGCACAGGTTTGTCGAGGTAATTGAGGTAAAATGTAGGTAGAGGTCAAGTGACTATGCATAGATAATAAACAGAGAATAGCAGCAGTGTAAAAGTGTGTGTGCAGACTAAAGTGTGTGTGCAGACTAATGCAAATAGTCTGGGTAGTCAATTGATTAGCTGTTCAGAAGTCTTATAGCTTGGGGTTAGAAGTTGTAGAGGTCCTGGATGGCAGGAAGCTTGACCCCAGTGATGTACTGGGCTGTACGCACTACCCTCTGTAGTGCCTCTTGCAGTTGCCATACCAGGCAGTGATGCAAACAGTCAGGATGCTCTCAATGGTGCAGCTGTAGAACTTTTTAAGGATCTGAGGATCCATTCCAAATCTTTTCAGTCTCCTGAGGGGGAATAGACTTTGTCAAGCCCACTTCATGACTGTCTTGGTGTGTTTGGACCATGATAGTTTTTGGTGATGTGGACACCAAGGAACTTGAAGCTCTCAACCTGCTCCACTACAGCCCCGTCGATGAGAATAGGGGTGTGCTCAATCCTCCTTTTCCTGTAGTCCAATGGTGGTTTTGGAGTCGTGAACAGAGTGAACAGGGAGTACAGCACGGGACTGAGCACGCACCCCTGAGGGACTCCTGTGTTGAGAATCAGCGTGGCAGATGTGTTGTCACCTACCCTTACCACCTTGGGGGCGACCCGTCAGAAAGTCCAGGATCCAGTTGCAGAGGGAGGTGTTTAGTCCCAGGGTCCTAGCTTAGTGATGAGATTTGAGGGCACTTATGGTGTTGAATGCTGAACTGTAGTCAATGAATAGCATTCTCATTTATGTGTTCCTTTTGTCCAGGTGAGAAAGGGCAGTGTGGAGTGCAAGATTGCATCATCTGTGGATCTGTTGGGACGGTATGCAAATTGGAAAGGGTCTAGGGTTTCTGGGATAATGGTGTTTATGTGAGCCATGACCAGACATTCAAAGCACTTCATGGCTACAGACGTGAGTGGTTAGTCATTTAGGCAGGTAAACCTAGTGTTCTTGGGCACACGGACTATGGTGGTCTGCTTGAAACATGTTGGTATTACAGACTCAGTCAGGGACAGGTTGAAAATGTCAGGGATGACACTTGCCAGTTAGTCAGTGCATGCTCGGAGCAAACGTCCTGGTAATCTCAGTGTCACTACAGACCATGGTTTGATCCCCGGCTGTATCACAACCGGCCATGATTGGTAGTCCATAGGGCGGCACACAATTGGCCCAGCATCGTCTGGATTAGTGAGGGTTTAGTACAAATAAAGAAAAACCCTGAAATGAGGAGGTGTGTCCAAACTCTTGACTGGTACTATACATAGTTTACGATAGTGTGTGGATAAAATGGAAGGTAGAAATGTTTTCTTTAACAGTCCTATGAGGTAACAGGAGCTATTTACTGCTACGTGTGGTTGTAATCAGGGATGAAATGGTATGCAATGGTGCTTAAATCCCAGAGAAACTAAACTATAATTATTAGGTAATAATTCGTTTTTTACCATTAACAGTACTGTTTACTTTAATACCAAGTAAATGTTGGACCTTAAAAGGACTGTAAAATAAGGCCCCAGTTATGTCTGTAATGATTGCTTTTTGCAGTGGAGTTTATCTCAACAGCATAAAAACGTGTTAATTCTGTGAGGAAGCTAATTACAATTAACTAAGAGGATACAACATGAAGCTACTCTCCAAGCAAATTAAAAGTTGGTTTAATATTTTACTACAACAGCACTGTACTACTCTGTGATGTAATTATTTTTTTGCAGATATGTAGCTAGGTAAATAGATGGCTAGGTAAATACATAGATGGCTTGCTGAATATTAGAGAGAGTCAAATCACATTTTATTGGTCACGTACATATGGTTAGCAGATGGTATTGTGAGTGTAGTGATATGCTTGTTGGAAAGTTTCCAAAGGACTAGAAGCGAGGCAGCCCTCTTGTCAGTGCCATACTGTAGGTAAATGGGAGAGAGGAGGAGAGGGATATTTTCTTGACCATGTCATCTAACCAGAACAAAAACTCAGAGTAATGGCTATAGCCTAAAACTGGGGCCTAGAATTTTGCCTTGTCAAGTCACAAGGTCAGGAAAAAACTGAGATAAAAATACACACACAGACATTCAGAAATTGTATGGACACAGACACGTTTCTCCTCCTATATCCTCCTCTCTTCTCTTCTTCTCTGTATCATTAATCTGGCTCAGCACTAGCTGCTCCCTTTCTTCCTGAACAATACAAGGTTAGAGTTCACCACTCAGCCTAGAGGGAAATGTAGAACCTCTCAAAGACCTGATACAAAGACTCTGCCCATGATACAGAATCATTTTATTAGAGTGCTTATGCCTAGTTTATTCAGTAATTGATACATTCATATATATATATACACCATTTCTTGATTTATTTCCAATGAAATACATTACCTTTCAATATTTAGCTTTTTGTTTTGATAATTTTTTGTTGAGCTAGTTGAATCCCTTTATCCTGTTTTGTTTGAAGCTGCCTGCTCTGGCTTTATTAATGATACAATATAGTTAGTAGTAGTTCCTTGACCTTCGATAAGTACATTCTAAGCACTGAAAGATCACATACTGTATGTGTGTGTATGTCCGTCTGTTTGTTTGTTTGTATGTGCATGTATGTGTGTGTGTGTGTGTGTGTGTGTGTGTGTGTGTGTGTGTGTGTGTGTGTGTGTGTGTGTGTGTGTGTGTGTGTGTGTGTGTGTTTGTGTGTGTGTGTGTGTGTGTGTGTGTAATGTGTGTGCTTACTTGTCATTGCCCCCGGCCACATCGGCTTTGGTTCGCTGTATGTCAAAAAATATCCAATGGAGCAGCGTGCTTAACCTGCTGACTTGCAAAGGCGACACATAGCGTTTGGGAAAAAAGGAGGAGAGAAAGACAGAGAGCTACTCCCTTCATTATGTTCACCCCCAGACACTGTTATTCTTAAGATCCAATCCCTGAGAGAGGCCAGGAGAGGGATTTCTCATTGAGGGGATGGGTTTGTCTTAAAGTCTCAAGGCACCAGCCAACGGCTTAAAAGATCCTGTAACACAAGACAAAGGAGAGGAAGGACACTTTTATCTGATACATGGATTAATATCCCCCTCCCACCCTCCCCTCCTACAACCTCGCCCTAAAAAGTTGTTCCTGCGCGTTGTGCAGCTACAATGAACAGATTATTCCTGCTTTAAAGGACTCTTATCTAAATGGATTATGATGACCTTAATTAATAACACCACACAAACATTTTTTGTTTGCTTTTTATTTTGGGTTTGTTTGGTTTCTAGAATATTGCTATCGAAATGCATATAAATATGGTATTTTTTAAGAATTATAAAATGTAAATCTATTTAAAAAAGCTAATAATAGAGTGAACCTTTGGGAAGGATCTCTGGCAGGAATTGTGTCATGAAGCATAACGTTTCGATGGTATTTTTTGTGATTTCTTAGTTTCGATCTATTGCAGAAAAAAGTTATTTGTTGGTATCTTAAAAGTAGAATAGAAGCAACAGCAGTAGTTTTTGCAGGTTTAGTGATTGTGAAGACATTTCATTTGATTTCTCTGCATTTTGTATTGAACGGGTGTGTTTTGGAGATAAAAAACCTTTTTGATTCATTTTTGGGGAGCATAACATGTGATGCTGTAACTGTACATATTGAAAAAGGGAACGATTGCTTAGATCTTTATCATGGTGCTCCCGAGTCTAACATGACTTGGAAGGGGATAGAGGGAGTAGGGATTAAAAGAAAAAGACAGAGCGAGCGAGCGAGTGAGATATGACATACTCCCTCTACCTGCTCTCCAATTTTTTCACCATGCAACACCCTAAAAATATTGTCTGTTCCCCTCTGTGGGCGATGCCCTTGAAAACTGCACCAGCATCCCTTTTCTGTTGACGGAACATGGCGTAGGTGTCCCTTTATTATGATGTCATAGTGCCCTGTTAGCAGTGGATCCAGACTGGTCCACACAAGGTCGTTGGTGTCTCTCTTTACAACCCAAGAGAGGCCTTAGTGAGAAGAAAACTGGAATTTATTGTCCCCATAGACTACTGGTGAAAGAATGGAGGGGGAAACTATTTTTGTAAACATACTGTATGACAGTCAGTTACCCAACATTCACTGGATTCTGTCATTGGAGTAGAATAGAACTGGTCTAAAAACTGGAGGTACAGAATTAAGAAGAGTTTTGATGCACACACACACACTCCATTCATCACACTGAGGGGGGTGTTTGGTTGTCCCGTGCCTGTGCGTATGTGTGTGTGTGTGTGTGTGTGTGTGTGTGTGTGTGTGTGTGTGTGTGTGTGTGTGTGTGTGTGTGTGTGTGTGTGTGTGTGTGTGTGTATGTGTGTGTGTGTGTGTGTACAGGTGTGTGAATGCATACGTGTGCCAGTGTGTGTGTTTTTGCAAAGTTTCTGCATGTTGAATTATGACTTAAAAGGGGTCTATTTCTCAATGGTTTCACTAGTAGTTTTTTTGGGGCTATTCTTTTGTAAATATCAAGTACGTGGAATCTAAAGTGATAAATACTGCCGTTGTATACAACTTTTGTTTATGCTTTTTGTATTATATTATTATTCAAATCTAGTGCAGTAATTCCAACTAAAATTGCCATTGCTCATATATACAGTCTCATTTATTATATACAGAGTTTAATAAGTTATAGAAAAAAAATATATATTTCTATTTCAAATTTCAGATTTTATGTAATTATTCAATATTGTGTTTTCTTTTTTTTTTACCATGTGAAGGTTGTATTGTATTTCATGAGGTAGAACCAATCCAATTGAACATACACTATATATCAAAAGGTATGTGAACACCCCTTCAAATTAGTGGATTCGGCTATTTCAGCCACACCCGTTGCTGACCGGTGTATAAAATTGAGCACACAGTCATGCAATCTCCATAGAGAAACATTGGCAGTAGATTGGCCTTACTGAAAAGCTCAGTGACTTTCAACGTGGCACCGTCATAGGATGCTACCTTTCCAACAAGTCGGTTCGTCAAAAATGTCTGCCCTGCTAGAGCTGCCCTGGTCAACTGTAGGTGTTGTTATTGTAAAGTGGAAATCTCTAGTAGCAACAACTGCTCACAGAATGGGACCCCCGAGTGCTGAAGCACATAAACATTTTCTGTCCCCAAGTTCCAAACTGCCTCTGGAAGCAACGTCAGCACAATAACTGTACGTTGGGAGCTTCATGAAATGGGTTTCCATGGCCGAGCAGCCGCACACAAGATCACCATGCGCAATGCCAAGTGTCGGCTGGAGTGGTGTAAAGCTCACAGCCATTGGACTCTGGAGCAGTGGAAACGCGTTCTCTGGAGTGTTGAATTGTTTCACTATCTGGCAGTCAGATGGACGATTCTGAGTTTGGCACGTGCCATGAGAACCTTGAGGTCAGGGCAGCCTTCCAATTCATCCCAAATGTGTTCGATGGTCTTGATGGCAACTCCATTTTAATGCCCACGATTGTGGAATGAGATATTCGATGACCAGGTATCCACATACTTTTGGTCATGCAGTGTACTTTAAAAAGAAGAAGATACTTGAGAGCACTCAATCAGTTCTCTGAAATTGTCACATGAGGATTTTGACAGCTAATATTAACTGGAGAAATGTAGGAAAGGTTATGTTTTGTTAGGGGACAGGTAGAGTGCTAAAAGAATAGTTTGAAGCATTCTTTGTATTTTCTCCAGACTTTCCCCACTCTACTGCTTTGGCCCTCCCCACAGACAGAGTAGTTGAATTGACTATCGTGCCTTCATCCTCTATGAACTGAATGTATGTGCAGTATAAGTGCAAGCTTGAACAAGCGTGTGCAAAATAAAAATGTAAAAGAGATTACAGAATGTCTGACTCTCCAAACTCATTTCTAAATTCAACCTACCTTTGTGTTTGTGTGTATGTGTGTGGTGTGTGTGTGTGTGTATGTGTGTGGTGTGTGTGTGTGTGTGTGTGTGTGTGTGTGTGTGTGTGTGTGTGTGTGTGTGTGTGTGTGTGTGTGTGTGTGTGTGTGTGTGTGTGTGTGTGTGTGTGTGTGTGTGTGTGTGTGTGTGTGTGTGTGCGTAAGGGGGGGTCTTTGACACATCTGTAGCTCTGATGCACACCCTGGTTATTCTGGCATAGATAGAGGACGGAGAGAGAGAGAGAAAAAATAAGTAGTGTGGTTATTTGTGCGTTTGTAACTGTATGCATGCTTGACTGTGTGTGCTCGCTATGATACTTTTCTTAGAAAAAAAACCGTAGAGTCGATGACCGCCACCGGGTGAAAATCTAATTAGCATAATAAAGATAATAATCCCCATCAAAAAGCCATCTGGCTAGAGATACCTGCATGGGCTGCGTATAACTCAACCAAAATAGCCCACGTTAACATATGTAGCTTAAGAAACAAGGTTCATGAAATCAATAATATGCTGGTAACAGATGGCGTTCATATTCTGACAATCTCTGAAACTCACTTAGATAATACCTTTGATGATACATTGGTAGCAATACAAGGTTATAACATTTATAGAACATATAGAAATGCCAATGGTGGAGGTATTGGTGTTTAAATTCAGAACCACCTCCCTGTAAAGATTAGAGGATCTCATGTTAAATACTGTTGAAGTAATATGGCTACAGGTTCATTTGCCTCACCTAAAACCCATACTGGTGGGAAGCTGCTATAGACAACCAAGTGCTAAGTCAGTATCTGGATAAAGTGTGAAATGCTTGATAATGTATGTGATAACAGAGAGGTATATTTTCTGGGTGATTTAAATATTGACTGGCTTTCATCAAGCTGCCCACTCAGGAAAAAGCTTCAACCTCTAACTAGTGCCTGCAACCTGGATCTGGTTATCAGTCAACCTACTAGGGTAGTTACAAACAGCACATTAATGAAATCCTCAACATGTATTGATCATATCTTTACTAATGCTGCAGAATCCAGATCCATCGGATGTAGTGATCACAATATAGTAGCCATATCTAGGAAAGCCAAAGTTCCAAAGGCTGGCCCTAATACAGTGTATAAGAGGTCATACAATAAGTTTTGTAGTTATACCTATGTTGTTGGTCCGTGGTGTGTAGTAAAGAGAAAGCAGACGCTGCACCTGACACATTTGTGAAATTAGCTTATTCCAGTTACTAATAAGCATGTACCCATTAAGAAAATGTAAACACAGTTAAATCTCTGTGTATTGATGAGGAATTGAAAAAAATGATATGGTTGAGAGCTATGAGGCAAAAAAAGTTGCAAATAAGTCTGGCTGCACAACCGATTGGAAAACGTATTGAAAATTGAGAATTCATGTGTCTAAACTGAATAAAAAGGAGAAGAAACTAGACTATGAAACAACAAACAACAAAAACTTTGGAGCACCTTAAATGTAATTTGGGGAAAAAAGGCAAACTCAGCTCCAACATTTATTGAATCAGACGGTTCATTCATCACAAAACTAACTGATATTGCAAACTACTTTAATTAGTTTGACATCATCGATCACAGTCTGCTGCTGGAAAAACATATGTTTTATGGCTTTACACCCCCTGCTATATTGTGGAAAAATAGTTACTGAATATACTGTTTTCTTTACTATTCTACGGTATCTCATTCACTTAATAATGTTTACATATCTTGCATTACTCATATGTATATACTGCATTCTATACTATTCTACTGTCTCTTAGTCCGTTCCACTCTGACATTGCTCGTCCATGAATACAGTTGAAGTCGGAAGTTTACATACACCTTAGCCAAATACATTTAAACTCAGTTTTTCACAATTCCTGACATTTAATCCTCATAAAAATACCCTGTCTTAGGTCAGTTAGGATCACCACTTTATTTTAAGAATGTGAAATGTCAGAATAATAGTAGTGAGAATGATTTATTTCAGCTTTTATTTCTTTCATCACATTCCCAGTGAGTCAGAAGTTTACATACACTCAATTAGTATTTGGTAGCATTGCCTTTAAAGGCACAGTCAACTTAGTGTATGTAAACTACTGACCCAGTGGAATTGTGATAAAGTGAATTATTGTCACATACGTCGTCTTGAAAATGACCGGACCAAGGTGCAGCGTGGTGAGTGTACAAAAACAAAACAAGAAACAATAAAAAATGACTGTGACGCTTACTTGCGCTATACAGGCCAATAACAAAGATAACTACCCACAACTAAAGTGGAAAAACAGGCTGCCTAAGTATGATTCCCAATCAGAGACAACGATAGACAGCTGTCCCTGATTGAGAACCATACCAGGCCAAAACATAGAAACAGAAAACATAGAAATAAAGAAACTAGAATTCACCCCCAGTCACCCCCTGGCTAAACCAAAATAGAGAATAAAAGCCTCTCTATGGCCAGGGCGTGACAATTATAAGTGAAATAATCTGTCTGTAAACAATTGTTGGAAAAATTACTTGTGTCATGCACACAGTAGAAGTCCTAACTGATTTTCCAAAACTATAGTTTGTTCATTAACAAGAAATTTGTGGAGAGGTTGAAAATGAGTTTTAATGACTCCATCCTAAGTGTATGTAAACTTCTGACTGTATATAGTCTTAATTCATTCCTACTTAGATTTGTGTCTATTGGATATATGTTGTGTAATTTGTAAGATACAGTGCCTTGCAAAATAATTCATCTACCTTGGTGTTTTTCCTAATTTGTTGCATTACAACCTTTAACTTAAATAGATTTTTATTTGGATTTCATGTAACGGAAATACACAAAATATTCCAAGTTGGTGAATTGAAATATAAAAAATCAAAAACTGTAAAATGGCGTGTGCATATGTATTCACCCCCTTTGCTACAAAGCCCCTAAACAAGATCTGATGCAACCAATTACCTTCAGAAGTCACAAATGGAAAGAATATGGCACCACAACAAACCAGCCAAGAGAGGGCCGCCCCCTAACATCTTACGGACCAGGCAAGGAGGGCATTAATCAGAGAGGCAACAAAGAGTCTAAAGATAACCCTGAAGGAGCTGCAAAGCTCCACAGCGGAGATTGGAGTATCTGTCCATGGGACCACTTTAAGCCGTAAACTCCACAGATTTACGGAAGAGTGGCCATAAAAAAAGCCATTGCTTAACTTCACTTGGGTAGGGGGCAGAATTCGGAATTTTGGATGAAAAGCGTGCCCAAATTAAACTACCTGCTACTCAGGCCCAGAAGATAGGATATGCATATAATTTGTAGATTTGGATAGAAAACACTCTAAAGTTTCCACAGCTGTTAAAATAATGTCTGTGAGTATAACAGAACTGATATGGCAGGCGAAAACCCAAGGGAAATCCAACCAGGAAGTACTATTATTTTGAAAGGCTATTTTTCCATTGAAAGCCTATCCACCATACAAAGACTTTAGTACCCAGTTCACGAGCTCTGTGGCTTCCTCTACATGTGGTCAGTTTTTAGGCATTGTTTCAGGCTTTTCCTCTGAGAAATGAGGGAGATACAGCACTTTCAATCAGTGGCCAGTGGACATTTCCATTCATCAGCCATGCTGATCAGCCTGATCGGGAATGTGCCTTTCTTGTATCTCCTTTCCTATTGACGAAGCTTTTGTCCGGTTAAAATATTATTGATTACTTATGACAAAAACAACCGGACTTATTAGACTTATTAGTGCCTTAAGCATTCGGATTACTGGACAAAATGCCTGAACAAAAAGGAGGTATTTGATCATAAAGAGCGACATTATCGAACAAAACAAAAATGTATTGTCTAACATGCAGAACAGGGAGTGCCACCAGATGAAGATCATCAAAGGTAAGTGATTAATTTTAATGCTATTTCTGACTTTTGTGAAACTCTCCTTGGCTGGAAAATGGCTGTATGGGTTTCTGTGGCTAGGTGCAGACCTAACATAATCACAAAGTGTGCTTTCTCCGTAAAGCCTTTTTGAAATCTGACACAGCGGTTGCATTAAGAAGAAGATTATCTTTATTCGTATGTTTAACACTTGTATCGTTTATCAATGTTTATGATTAGTATTTTTATCATTTGATGTGGCTCTCTGCACTTTCACCGGATGTTTGTCTGAGACCAAGCATTTCTGACCATAACGCACCAATGTAAACTGCAATTTTTGGATATAAATATGAATTTTATACCCTAAAATGTAATCAAACTATAACATTTATTACGGATAGAAGTATGTTCAATAGGAAACCTATTTTAGCAGGTGCGTCCTGTTTACATGGCGTGCATAAACCTGAATTTCCAAGACTGTGTCCCTGTACTAAAACTGATATTTATTATTTGTTTTTGGAGTTACAAGCCTGAAACCTTGAACATAGACTGCTGACACCCTGTATAAGCCGCAGGAATTGCATCCAGGGAGCTCATTTTCAATATTACCTGTTACTTGTCTTTCTAAGATGATGGTCTCTCAAAAAAAAAATCTGGTTGGTTTTGCTTTGAATTTTCTCCAACCATATATATTGTGTTATATTCCTCTACATTATTTTAACATTTCTACAAACTTCAAAGTGTTGTCTTTCCAATGGTACCAATTATATCCATATCCTGGCTTCAGGGCCTGAGCAACAGGCAGTTTGCTTTTGGCATGTCAATCAGACAGGAAGTGGAGAAAAAAGGGGCCTAGCCCTGAGAAGTTTCAGATTGCTGTACACCATCCACCCATCCAACTTGAAGGTGCTGGAGAAGTTTTGCCTTGAAGAATGGGTAACAATCCCAATGGCTAGATGTGTCAAGCTTATAGAGACATACCTCAAGAGACTTGCAGCTGTAATTGCTGCAAAAGGTGGCTCTACAAAGTATTGACTTTGGGGGGTGAATAGTTATGCACGCTCAAGTTTTCCTTGTTTGTTTCACAATAAAACATATTTTGCATCTTCAAAGTGGTAGGAATGTTGTGTAAATTAAATGATACAACCCCCCCCCCCCCCCCCACACACAATTTTTTTTTTTTTTGTATTCCAGGTTGTAAGGCAACAAAATAGGAAAAAGGCCAAGGGGGTGAATACTTTCGCAAGCCACTCTATTACTTGTTAGATATTACTGCACTGTCAGAGCTAGAAGCACAAGCATTTCACTCAGTGCTCTACTGACAATTCCTCCAACCTCATGGCTTGGTTTTAGCTTTGACATGCACTGTCAACTGTGGGACCTTATATAGACAGGTGGGTGCCTTTCCAAATCATGTCCAATTAATAGAAATGACCACAGGTGGACTCCAGTCAAGTTTTTGAAACACCTTAAGGGTGATCAATGGAAACAGGATGCACCTGAGCTCATTTTCGAGTCTCATAGTAAATAAGGTATTTTTGTTTTTAATTTGTAGTAAATTTACAACAATTTCTAAAAAACAGTTTTTGCTTTGTCATTATGGGGTATTGTATGCAGATTGATGACAAAAAAATGTATTTAATCAATTTAGAATAAGGCTGTAATGTAACAAAATGTGGAAAAAGTCAAGGAGTCTGAATACTCTCCGAATGCACTGTATGAGTTCACAGAAACATGTATGGAGACACAGCACCATGGAGACAAGATGATGTGATGAAGTCTAGACTGACTGAGGGACTTGATACTGATGTCTCTGAATGAAGAGAGACCTGGCACGCATAAACATTTTACTAGACACAACTTTCACTTGTATCGTCTTTTTTATTACTGAATTGAATGGTATCATTCCCTATGGCGATGTAGAACTGTGTATTCTGCACCAGGATCAAGGAACTCCTATTGTATACGGGACACCACACAGGAAGGCATGACCACTCTGATATCTTTGCCATTACCACTAGACAAAATGTTTGTCAGCACTGCATCTGTACTGGATGGGAATGAGAATAAAATATGAAAGGGTCACATTGTTAAATGAGCAGAACACTGTATCTATGGTATTATGTAAAGGGTTGTTGAAAGTTATCAAAATACTTAGTTTAGAAAACCTATGTCAATTTAGCAATTGCAGTCTTCTCATATTACTCTGTAGGCTACTGACCTATTCAAAGCCTCCTTCAGCATCTCACCATACCTGTAGTTATTGAACTCAACCTGCAGGGGGTTTGTTTGTTGCGATTGAGTGGGGGCAACAGATGTGGGCAAGGTTCTGACGGATGGGTTTGTCTTGGTAATGGCAAGGACACACCCAAGAAACACAAACATTGAACCACACCCCCCAAGCCAACTCACGTTTGGCTTTTGTATTTCTTGCGGAGCAAGCCAAAAAACAAGGCAAAATCAGTGGGTGTAGTTCCCCTGTTGAACCAGCCTTAGTAGCGTAGGCCTATGGTAAGGGTAGTGGAGGGCTTGATATGAAGTGGAAATCAAGCAATCTGTTTTTTAAAACAAAAACAACATTTCGAAATAGGATGGGGTCAGAAGCATAAATCACTTCTCTCGTTCCATGGTACTGTGTGCAGCACACGTAGGCCTAAATGTTTTCATGCATAACATTTGCACATCTCTTTGTATCGTTGCCTATTTGCAAGGCAAATTCTCCAAATTCTGCCATTGATAATGCATGTCTTTGGTAATTGGACGATGGGGAGAGATTGCTTACTTGAACAAGAAATTAAGTATGCAGGTATGTGAACTATGAATCATTAAAAAGTATCAGGGCTGAAACCTCTGTAATGTGTCAAAGAACTCCCATTAGACCATTTATTACCCCTTTATTCATAGGTTAATTGGCAAACGGTCAGGATAAAATGTCCAGTGCACCAGTTTCTCCATGACGAAATTGCAAACAAACGTGCATTTAACACTTGCGCCTCTTTGGAGCCAGACCAAAATAAAGCCCTCTATCTCTCTTTTTGCTAGCCTTAACCGGGAGCTACGGCTCCTTAGGTAGGACTGAGGCATCGTACTTGTACAACATCAACCGTCTGCTATGTAATCAAATACCATCTGTCTCCGCATCAGAAGACTCTCATGCACAAGCAGCACGCACACTCGCACATATACGCTTTCACTCTGGTTATCTTTGTATGTGTGGATGTGTGTATTTGCTATCAAGATTCCCTCTGCCCCTGGCCTGATGAGGAAGTTGGTTGGGTCACATTAGTAGCTTCTATTTTCGATAAGTCCCCACAGTGAGTTCAGAGGTCATTGTCGTTGGGTATCCATGTTTGTTCTGGTGCCTGTGTATCTCTGTGTCGCGCAAACATTGGCTCCCGTCTCTGCTCTTCCCAGCAGAAGAGATTAGTGGACTTTACCTACAGCCTTACTCCCATCCTTAAATCAATGGCCCACTATCTCAGGGCAGCAAACGTTTCCCAATGTTGACAGAATGCTACCTCTGCTTCTGCACCCACAACTTTTACACAAACACCAAGGTCCTCCATGTCCCTCTTCCTCAAGGTTAGCCTGTTTTGCACTCAGGTTTACAGTTTATGCAATAACACTGAATTAGAGTTTTCACTCAATAATATTTGCTTTTCAACCAATGCAAACTGTTCCTTTTAATGATATACTGTGACCTTCTGAAAATGTTATGTTTTATTCATTTGATTTATATATATATTTTTTAGGTATTTTATTATAACTGCAATCTCATATATATATACAGTGCCTTGCGAAAGTATTCGGCCCCCTTGAACTTTGCGACCTTTTGCCACATTTCAGGCTTCAAACATAAAGATATAAAACTGTATTTTTTTGTGAAGAATCAACAACAAGTGGGACACAATCATGAAGTGGAACGACATTTATTGGATATTTCAAACTTTTTTAACAAATCAAAAACTGAAAAATTGGGCGTGCAAAATTATTCAGCCCCCTTAAGTTAATACTTTGTAGCGCCACCTTTTGCTGCGATTACAGCTGTAAGTCGCTTGGGGTATGTCTCTATCAGTTTTGCACATCGAGAGACTGACATTTTTTCTCATTCCTCCTTGCAAAACAGCTCGAGCTCAGTGAGGTTGGATGGAGAGCATTTGTGAACAGCAGTTTTCAGTTCTTTCCACAGATTCTCGATTGGATTCAGGTCTGGACTTTGATTTGGCCATTCAAACACCTGGATATGTTTATTTTTGAACCATTCCATTGTAGATTTTGCTTTATGTTTTGGATCATTGTCTTGTTGGAAGACAAATCTCCGTCCCAGTCTCAGGTCTTTTGCAGACTCCATCAGGTTTTCTTCCAGAATGGTCCTGTATTTGGCTCCATCCATCTTCCCATCAATTTGAATCAAATCAAATCAAATCAAATCAAATTTATTTATATAGCCCTTCGTACATCAGCTGATATCTCAAAGTGCTGTACAGAAACCCAGCCTAAAACCCCAAACAGCAAGCAATGCAGGTGGAGAAGCACAGTGGCTAGGAAAAACTCCCTAGAAAGGCCAATACCTAGGAAGAAACCTAGAGAGGAACCAGGCTATGTGGGGTGGCCAGTCCTCTTCTGGCTGTGCCGGGTGGAGATTATAACAGAACATGGTCAAGATGTTCAATGTTCATAAATGACCAGCATGGTCGAATAATAATAAGGCAGAACAGTTGAAACTAGAGCAGCAGCACAGTCAGGTGGAAGTTGAAACTGGAGCAGCAGCATGGCCAGGTAGACTGGGGACAGCAAGGAGTCATCATGTCAGGTAGTCCTGGGGCATGGTCCTAGGGCTCAGGTCAGTTGAAACTGGAACAGCAGCATGGCCAGGTGGACTGGGGACAGCAAGGAGTCATCATGTCAGGTAGTCCTGGGGCATGGTCCTAGGGCTCAGGTCCTCCGAGAGAGAGAAAGAAAGAGAGAAGGAGAGAATTAGAGAACGCACACTTAGATTCACACAGGACACCGAATAGGACAGGAGAAGTACTCCAGATATAACAAACTGACCCCAGCCCCCCGACACATAAACTACTGCAGCATAAATACTGGAGGCTGAGACAGGAGGGGTCAGGAGACACTGTGGCCCCATCCGAGGACACCCCCGGACAGGGCCAAACAGGAAGGATATAACCCCACCCACTTTGCCAAAGCACAGCCCCCACACCACTAGAGGGATATCTTCAACCACCAACTTACTTGAACCATCTTCCCTGTCCCTGCTGAAGAAAAGCAGGCCCAAACCATGATGCTGCCACCACCATGTTTGACAGTGGGGATGGTGTGTTCTGGGTGATGAGCTGTGTTTTACGCCAAACATAACATTTTGCATTGTTGCCAAAAAGTTCAATTTTGGTTTCATCTGACCTTCTTCCACATGTTTGGTGTGTCTCCCAGGTGGCTTGTGGCAAACTTTAAACGACACTTTTTATGGATATCTTTAAGAAATGGCTTTCTTCTTGCCACTCTTCCATAAAGGCCAGATTTGTGCAATATACGACTGATTGTTGTCCTATGGACAGAGTCTCCCACCTCAGCTGTAGATCTCTGCAGTTCATCCAGAGTGATCATGGGCCTCTTGGCTGCATCTCTGATCAGTCTTCTCCTTGTATGAGCTGAAAGTTTAGAGGGACGGCCAGGTCTTGGTAGATTTGCAGTGGTCTGATACTCCTTCCATTTCAATATTATCGCTTGCACAGTGCTCCTTGGGATGTTTAAAGCTTGGGAAATCTTTTTGTATCCAAATCCGGCTTTAAACTTCTTCACAAAAGTATCTCGGACCTGCCTGGTGTGTTCCTTGTTCTTCATGATGCTCTCTGCGCTTTTAACGGACCTCTGAGACTATCACAGTGCAGGTGCATTTATACGGAGACTTGATTACACACAGGTGGATTGTATTTATCATCATTAGTCATTTAGGTCAACATTGGATCATTCAGAGATCCTCACTGAACTTCTGGAGAGAGTTTGCTGCACTGAAAGTAAAGGGGCTGAATAATTTTGCCCGCCCAATTTTTCAGTTTTGATTTGTTAAAAAAGTTTGAAATATCCAATAAATGTCGTTCCACTTCATGATTGTGTCCCACTTGTTGTTGATTCTTCACAAAAAAATACAGTTTTATATCTTTATGTTTGAAGCCTGAAATGTGGCAAAAGGTCGCAAAGTTCAAGGGGGCCGAATACTTTCGCAAGGCACTGTATATATATATATATATATATGAGATTGGTCAAGTCTTTAGACAGATAGCTGTGGGATAAATAGATAGACAGATATATGTCTCGTTAAGGGAAGGCCTTTAGGTATGGGGACATCTAGTGGTGAGAATGTGTGGTGCATTCAGTGAGCCAGGTCATCATCATAACTAACTACACAGCTGGACTGACAACATGTCAGTGACGTGTGGTGAGGTTATTGGCTGGGTAAGCACCATCGGTGTAATGCTGTTTTTGTACGTACCGGAGAGCACATTTTTTGTTATGTCACAATTTCTCAATGATAGTTGGTACCGACATGTTGCCTATTATATGATATATAGCATGCATTTTGTGACAAAATAAACAAATGGCGAATACAATTTGATTTGATATGTTTAATTTATACTGAACAAATATATAATTGCGACATGCAACAATTTCAAAGATTTTACTGTGACAGTTCATATGAGGAAATCAGTCAAATTAAATAAATGACTTAGGCCCCTAGTCTATGGATATCACATGAAAGGTTGCAAGATTGAATCTCCGAGCTGACTAGGTAAATATCTGTAATTCAAATCAAATTTCAAATCAAATTGATTTATATAGCCCTTCTTACATCAGCTGATGTCTCAAAGTGCTGTACAGAAACCCAGCCTAAAACCCCAAACAGCAAGCAATGCAGGTGTAGAAGCACGGTGGCTAGGAAAAACTCCCTAGGAAGGCCAAAACCTAGGAAGAAACCTAGAGAGGAACCAGGCTATGAGGGGTGGCCAGTCCTCTTCTGGCTGTGCCAGGTGGAGATTATAACAGAACATGGCCAAGATGTTCAAATGTTCATAAATAACCAGCACGGTCAAATAATAATAATCACAGTAGTCGAGGGTGCAGCAAGTCAGCACCTCAGGAGTAAATGTCAGTTGGCTTTTCATAGCCGATCATTAAGAGTATCTCTACTTTTCCTGCTGTCTCCAGAGAGTTGAAAACAGCATTTCAAACAGCCCGTGAACAAGGCAGTTATCCCACTGTTCCTAGGCTGTCATTGAAAATAAGAATTAGTTCTTAACTGACTTGTCTAGTTAACTAAAAATACATTTAAAAAAGCCCTAAACATTTTCAAAGACTCCAGCCACCCTAGTCATAGACTCTCTCTGGTACCGGAGCAAGAGCAAGAAGCCAAGAGGCTTCTAAACAGCTTCTACCCCTAAGCCATAAGACTCCTGAACATCTAATTAAATGGCTACCAAGACTATTTGCATTGCCCCCCCCCCCGACACCAGTGCCCCCGCACATTGACTCTGTTCCGGTACCCCCTCTATATAGCCTCACTATTGTTATTTTACTACAGCTCTTGAATTATTTGCTACTTTTATCTCTTACTTTTAATTTTAGGTATTTTCTTAAAACTGCATTGTTGGTTAAGGGCTTGTAAGTAAGCATTTCACTTTAAGCTCTACACCTGTTGTATTCGGCGCATGTGACAAATACATTTGACTTTATTTGATTGATTTGATTCATGAAACACGGGACCAACACTTTACATATGGCATTTAGATTTTTTTCCAGTACACAGGCTAAAATGCATCATCCAAATGTAGGCCTAACAATTACCTATGCCTACAGTGGCTGAAAGAAAAACATTATATTTTTATTAACCTAAAACACCAAATTAGGCCTACTTTATTATCAATTAGGCCATCATCATTCTCAATGATAGTTCTTCGCATCAAAACATACATGCTGCATCTGTATGCCACAATACGTTTCATGGGAATATGTATTTCAATCTTATTCTTCTGTAAGTAGCTACACTTGGGTGGGCCTGGGTGGACACAGGCCCACCAACTGGGGAGCCAGGCCCGGCCAGGCCCACCCAATCAGATTGAGAAAAAACAAAACCATCATGCATTATCATTACATAATACTCCTCAGGAGATTTTGAGCATACAAACCACCCACATCATTGAGAAAAAAAACTTTAATAACAGCTTTTTTAATTAGATTACCATAGGGTAAGCACTACCACCTTGCCTATCCTGACTGCATGTCATTGCAACATGTAGTACACCTGGTGGTAAAGTCATGGTATGTATCTGTGTCTGTGTGTGTGTACAAATGTCAATGAATGCTTTACCACACTTCTAATATGTTACATAATTACTTTCTTTCACACACTCTCCTCCTCTCCCTCTTGCCTCTCCTTTATATGTCACACAATCTTTTGATGTCCCTCTCTCCTCTACATCTTTTCCTTTTTCCACTCTCTCTCTCGCTTCTTTCTCTCAGTGTGTGTTTTCTGGAGGCAGATTCCAGTTGGTCAGATCATTGTGTCCTCTCTCTGATTCTTGCCGGGGTTCTGTTCCTTGCCGGCCCCTGACGCAACTGGAGCCTCGGAGGCTCAGGAGAGGAGCCTGGGAAGGCAGAACAAAGGACAGCTCGTCCTTCTGCACCTCCGTTACTCTTCCCGCCCTCCCCTGCTCCCCTCATACTCCTTTCCTACCCACTCCTTCCTACCCTACCCACTGCTCCAAATTGAGACAGACAAGGACAATGGGCCTGTTACCCAGGGTGAATGAGACACAGAATGAAAGAAAGAGTGTGAGAGAGGGAAAGAGAGTGAGAGAGAGAAAATGAGAGAGAGAAAAAGAGCGAGAAGTAACTAACATGCCAAGAGGAGTTGCATCACAATGCAGTCATTGTTGGAAAGCTGGGTCCTTGCTTGTTCTGTGTGAAACTGTCAGTTTGTCAACTAGCGCTGAGACACACACTCATGCATACATGTTTGTGTGTCTGTATTTCTGTCTGTTTGTGTATGTGTGTCTGTGTGAGTGTCATGATAGAACCTCTAACAGGTCTTTGCCCCTGGGCCTCCCAGCACACCTTGAAGAGTCTTTTCTCTGTCGTCAGTGTTTTCATCCATGAATCTAGGCAAGAGGTACGAGGAGAGAGGACCCAGCTACACAGAGAGAGACAGCGAGAGAGAGAGTCCAACGCAGATGGCACTCAGGGCAAGGCTGGATTATCCTCCAAAAACACACACACACTCCTATCCAGTCTTTTGGTGCCATTATTGGCATCCTTTGCCTCTCCCAGATCTCTGAATCGACATGGCCATGCATGGAGAGCTGGATTAAATCTAA
The DNA here is from genome assembly GCF_002021735.2 of Oncorhynchus kisutch. Classification (NCBI taxonomy): domain Eukaryota; kingdom Metazoa; phylum Chordata; class Actinopteri; order Salmoniformes; family Salmonidae; genus Oncorhynchus; species Oncorhynchus kisutch. The sequence continues at coordinate 40,001,918 of NC_034185.2, forward strand.
AGCATTTCATAATCCTTGATAATTCGAATGTTTTAATTACTTAGATGAACAGGATGTGTTTGAGCAAAGCCTAATCGCTGAGACATATGGGATAAACTCAGTGAGAGAGAGATAGAGAGCAAGAGAGAGACAGAAAGAGAGAAAGATGCATTGTCTTTGTATTATCCTTCAAAACAGACACAGCACACAGAGGGTTGTTCATGAAATATCAGCACCGTATTACGTTTACCACCTGTTATCAACAAGATTAGTTTTTTATGCTCTTGTGGGGTTTTTTCTAGTGTATTTTCTATGTGTAATTTGTGGTGTAATTGTAAGATGCATGGCTCCCCTGCAAACCGACCTTGTTCACAATGGGTCTCCATGTTAACGTGAAGGTCAAATAAAACATTTGACACTGTATTGAAGTTCTAGTAAAAGACTGTGAGCATATTTCTGCAAAGGTGTCTCAATCAGCAGTGTACCGTAAATTCTGTCAACCAGACTGCAAGACTAAGGAGTCTAAACTGGGTGCTGTGACTTCATGTCAGGGTGCCAGGTCCACTCTGTTTTTTTCTGAGGGGTGTAAACACATTCAACTCCCTTTGTGTCTGGGACAGTTTTTCAGATGTTGTTGAGTACCGAGAATCGCCTCTCGGGCACCCCCCGGGACCCCCGGAGCCCCACCAGCCTTGAGCCTTAAGACAGGGATTGACAACCAGGACAGCTGCAGGGGTTGGAAACTGGTCTCGGCAAGGCAAGCTGCCCTTACTACCCAATCAGGGTGGACGAAGCAGCCAATCAAACCATTGTTTCTGGCATGGCCCGAGGAATTGGATACTTGACCGACATACACGGGGGTCTCCAAAAAAAGACACTGGGACGAGCCTGCTGCCCCCTACTCCTCCTTCTCCTCAAAACCCCCTAAGGTCGATGTCCGTGCCCACAAGAAAATCGAATTATCATAATAAAGAAATTCCCATAAAAATCTGTCAGTTTAAGCTAGAGATATCCATTTTTTTGTAACACTTCCGCATCTGCGGAAAAAGGTGAGCGGTGTTTATCAGACCATGAGACACCATGAAAATTGGTCTGTAGCATCCGAACGGTTTGGCCGACCAACTATGGAAAGAAAAGACTTTCGCAAACCTGATTGTGTTCTCCATGTTGCTATAGGACGCCCCACAGGCCGCCTCACAAGGCTAGTCTGATGAAGCAGATGCTAAGCTACAGGATTGTTTTGCAAGCACAGACTGGAATATGTTCCGGGATTCTTCCTATGGCATTGAGGAGTACACCACATCAGTCACTGGCTTCACCAATGAGTGCATCGATGACGTCGTCCCCACAGTGACAGTATGTACATACCCAACCAGAAGCCATGGATTATAGGCAAGTAACACTGAAACATGCATGAGAGCATCAGCTGTTCCGGACTACTGTGTGATCACACTCTCGGCAGCCGATGTGATTAAGACCTTTAAACAGGTCAACATTCACAAAGAAATTTGCATACCGCCCAAACAGATCCACAATTGGAAGTGGAGTGGGTCGAGAGTTTCAATTTCCTTGGTGTCCACATCACCAACAAACTATCATGGTCCACCAAGACAATTGTGAAGAGGGCACGCCAAAACCTTTTACCCCTCAGGAGACTGAAAAGATTTGGCATGAGTCCCCAGATCCTCAAAATGTTCTACAGCTGCACCATCGAGAGCATCCTGATGGGTTGCATCACCGCCTGTTATGGCTACTGCTCCGCATCTGACTGGAAGGCACTAGAGAGTGTAGTGCGCATGGCCCAGACATCCAGGACATAAATACTAGACGGTGTTAGAGGAAGGCCCAAAAAATAGTCAAAGACTCAAGTCACCCAAGTCATAGACTGTTCTCTCTGCTACCACACGGCTAGTGGGACCGGAGCGCCAAGTTTAGGACCAAAAGGCTCCTTAACAGCTTCTAACCCCAAGCCATAAGACTGCTGTTACGGACACAGGTATCCTGTGTGTGTATTTTCTTTCCTTCTGCCCTAGTCACAGGTGTCACTTATCAGTCGCCAATCAGAAGACACACCTGCTCCTTTTCTCTTACCCAATCACATCCCTTGGTTTAAAATGATCCCAATCTGTTGTCTCTGGAGTGATCTCTCTTTTGTTTTTGCACCTACATGTCACATTTGTCCATTACTATGTGAGTATGTATTGTTATGGTGCATGACTGTTTGTTTGTTGGTGGGAAAAGGGGGTACAAAGCCAAGTCGCCCATGGGCATACATTACCCGTAGGAAAACTTTGTCTAAGTACCCTAGTTAGAACTGGGTGGACCACCCACTGTATTTTATTGGTTAGGTAGCTAGCTGTGCTTGAAGCAGGTAAGACTAGCTTAGTGTCACGCCCTGGTCTAAGTATTTTGTGTTTTTCTTCATGTATTGGGTCAGGCCAGGGTGTGGCATGGAGTTTTTGTATTGTGGTGTGTTTTGTCTTGGGGTTTTGGTGTGTATGTATTTGGGATTGTAGCTAGTGGGGTTATCTAGCAAAGTCTATGGCTGTCTGGAGTGGTTCTCAATCAGAGGCAGGTGCTTATCGTTGTCTCTGATTGGGAACCATATTTAGGCAGCCATATTCTTTGAGTTTGTCGTGGGTGATTGTCCTTAGTGTCTTTGTTCCTGTCGCTGTATTTAGTTGACAAGTATAGGCTGTTTCGGTTTTCATTACATTTTTTTTTTTGTAGTGTTTTGTGTTTATTCGTATTTACGTTTGTTTTCATTAAACATGGATCGCAATCTACATGCTGCAGTTTGGTCCGACTCTCCTTCACCACACCTAGAAAGCCGTTACAGAATCACACACCACCAACGGACCAAGCAGCGTGTTAACAGGCAGGAGCCACAGGAGAGGCAACAGAGGCAGCAGCAGCAGGAGCAGCAGCAGCTGCAGTGGGAGAGGCTGCACCACCTGGAGAAATGGACATGGGAGGAAGAACTGGACGGTAAAGGACCCTGGGCTCAGCCTGGAGAATATCGCCATCCCAGGGAAGAACTGGAGGCGGCGAAAGCTGAGAGGCAGCACGGTATGAGGAGGCAGCACGGCGTAGCGGATGGAAGCCTGAGTATCAGCCCCAAAAATGTATTGGGGGGGGGCTCAGGGAGAGGGTGGCAGAGTCAGGAGTCAGACCTGAGCCAACTCTCCCTGTTTATCGTGAGGAGCCAAGGAGGAGACCAGAACCAGAGCCGGTGTTGGAGGTGAGCGAAGCAGAGACTGTGAAGGAGTTAATGGGGAAATTGGAGGAGAGAGAAATGAGGGAGTTGCTGTGTTGGTGCTTTTTGCATGGAATTCGCCCGACGGAACGTGTTGGGGATTTGATGGCACCTGGGTTAGCGCTCCATACTCGTCCTGAGGTGCGCGTTAGTCGGCTGGTGAAGTTGGTGCCAGCCTCACGCACCAGGCCTCCTGTGCACATCCCTAGCCTTGCACGTCCTGTGCCAACACTGCTCTCAAGATCTCCAGTACGCCTTCACGGTCTAGCCCATCCTGTGCCACCTCCACACTCCAGTCCTCCGCTAGCATTTCCCCGCACCAGGCTTCCTGTGCGTGTCCTCGATCCAGTTCCAGCACCACGCACCAGGCCTTCAGTGCGCCTCGCCTGTTCAGCGCAGCCAGCGCTTTTCTCCTCTCCTGCGCTGCTGGAGTCTCCCGCCTGTTTAGCGCAGCCAGAGCCTTTCTCCTCTACAGCGCTGCCGGAGCCTCCCGCCTGTTCAGCGCAGCCAGAGCCTTCCTCCTCTACAGCGTTGCCGGAGTCTCCCGCCTGCATGGAGAAGCCAGAGCAGCCAGCCTGCATGGAGCAGCCAGAGCTGTCAGTCCACATGGAGCAGCCAGAGCTGCCAGTCTGCATGGAGCAGCCAGAGCTGTCAGTCTACATAGAGCAGCCAGAGCTGCCAGTCTGCATGAAGCAGCCAGAGCTGTCAGTCTGCATGGAGCAGCCAGAGATGTCAGTCTGCATGGAGCAGCCAGAGCTGTCAGTCTGCATGGAGCAGCCAGAGCTGTCAGTCTGCATGGAGCAGCCAGAGCTGTCAGTCTACATGGTGCAGCCAGAGCTGCCAGTCTGCATGAAGCAGCCAGAGCTGTCAGTCTGCATGGAGCAGCCAGAGATGTCAGTCTGCATGGAGCAGCCAGAGCTGCCAGTCTGCATGAAGCTGCCAGTCTTCAAGGAGCAGCCAGAGCTGTCAGTCTACATGAAGCAGCCAGAGCTGTCAGTCTGCAAGGAGCTGCCAGTCTGCAAGGAGCTGTCAGTCTGCAAGGAGCTGTCAGTCTGCAAGGAGCTGCCAGTCTGCAAGGAGATGTCAGTCTGCAAGGAGCTGTCAGTCTGCAAAGAGCCGCCAGTCTGCCCAGCGTCGCCAGTCTGCCGAGCGCCGCCAGTCTGACCAGCATCGCCAGTCTGCCCAGCATCGCCAGTCTGCCCAGCACCGCCAGTCTGCCCAGCGTCGCCAGTCTGCCCAGCGCCGCCAGTCTGCCCAGCGTCGCCAGTCTGTCAGGATCAGTTAGATCCACCAGTCAGCCAGGATCCACCAGTCTGCCAGGATCCGCCAGAAGTGCCAGTCAGCCAGGATCCGCCAGAAGTGCCAGTCGGCCAGGATCTGCCAGTCGGCCAGGATCCGCCAGTCAGCCAGGATCTGCCAGTCAGCCAGGATTCACCAGTCTGCCAGGATCCACCAGTCAGCCAGGATCCACCAGTCTTCCAGGATCCACCAGAAGTGCCAGTCAGCCAGGATCCGCCAGAAGTGCCAGTCGGCCAGGATCTGCCAGTAGTGCCAGTCGGCCAGGATCTGCCAGTTGGCCAGGATCTGCCAGTCGGCCAGGATCCGCCAGTCGGCCAGGATCTGCCAGTCAGCCAGGATTCGCCAGTCAGCCAGGATCCACCAGTCAGCCAGGATCCGCCAGTCAGCCAGGATCTGCCGGAACCACCAGCCAGCCAGGATCTGGTAGATCCATCAACCTGCCTGAGCTTCTTCTCACTCCTGAGCTTTCTCTCACTCCTGAGCTTCTTCTCACTCCTGAGCTTTCTCTCACTCCCGAGCTTTCTCTCACTCCCGAGCTTTCTCTCACTCCCGAGCTTTCTCTCACTCCCGAGCTTCCCCTCAGTCCCGAGCTGTCCTTCAGTCCCGATCTGCTCCTCAGTCCAGTGGGGTTCTGGGTGAGGACTACTAGGCCATGGTCGGCGGCGAGGGTGGTCTATCCAGGGACGCGAGGAGAGGGGACTAAGACATTGACTGAGTGGGTTCCACGTCCCGCGCCGGAGCCGCCACCATGGACAGACGCCCACCCGGACCCTCCCTATTGTTTTGAGGTGCGTTCGGGAGTCCGCACCTTAGGGGGGGGGGGGTTCTGTCACGCCCTGGTCTAAGTATTTTGTGTTTTTCTTCATGTATTGGGTCAGGCCAGGGTGTGGCATGGAGTTTTTGTATTGTGGTGTGTTTTGTCTTGGGGTTTTGGTGTGTATGTATTTGGGATTGTAGCTAGTGGGGTTATCTAGCAAAGTCTATGGCTGTCTGGGGTGGTTCTCAATCAGAGGCAGGTGCTTATCGTTGTCTCTGATTGGGAACTATATTTGGACAGCCATCACTTTTCCTTTTTCACTATTATGATTTGCATGAGATATGTTTCGGGTCCCGTTTCCATCCCCCCTAGACTGCAGGGCCAAAGGGGTTCGTAACAACTGCTGAACAACTAATCAAATGTTCGCCCAGACTATTTACATTCACCCCTCCCAATTTGTTTTTAAACTGTTGCTACTCGCTATTTATTATCTACACATAGTCACTTTACAAATTACCTCGACTAAACCTGTACCCCCGAACATTGACTCGGTACCGGTACCTCCTCTATATAGCCTCATAATTTTTTATTTTACCCCTTTTTCTCCCCAATTTTCGTGGTATCCAATTGTTTTTAGTAGCTACTATCTTGTCTCATCGCTACAACTCCCATGCGGGCTCAGGAGAGACGAAGGTTGAAAGTCATGCACAACCCAACCAAGCCGCACTGCTTCTTAACACAGCGCGCATCCAACACAGAAGCTAGCTGCACCAATGTGTCGGATGAAACACCGTGCACCTGGCAACCTTGCTTGGTTAGCACGCACTGCACCCGGCCCGCCACAGGAGTCGCTGGTGTGCGATGAGACAAGGATATCCCTACCGGCAAAGCCCTCCCTAACCCGGACGACGCTAGGCCAATTCTGCGTCGCCCCACGGACCTCCTGGTCGCGGCCAGTTACGACAGAGCCTGGGCGCGAACCCAGAGTCTCTGGTGGCACAGCTGGCGCTGCAGTACAGCGCCCTTAACCACTGGGCCACCGGGAGGCAGCCTCATTATTGTTATGTAAATGTCTTGTGCTACGTTTTGATTAATATATATATTTTATTAACTCCATTTCTTGAACTGCATTTTTGGTTGAGGGCTTGTAATTAAACATTCGGCGCATGTGAGAAATACGATTTGATTTGAATAATCAGCCACTCACACATTCCACTGTGAAATAAGGTAATATAATAAAAACAAGGATGGAGCTGAAAACAGACAACTCGTTAAGGGGGATTTTGGGTTTATGTAGGACCAATGAGCCAGCTACAAACACAGCTACTATAGACACATCCACAGCCTCTGCTAGCTGAAAACACCACCAAACAAGTCATCTCAATAAAAAAATGAACATTCCAGCACCAGAGCCCCTAAGTCTTGACTCCCTCCCCATGTCATCTTTAAGAATTGACTCACTCTGGTATCTAAAGCCTAGGGAGCCTAACTGCCAAGATAGCCAGCATACATGCTGCATATGTGGCCAGGTACGCAACAGCTGCTCCCCAACAATAAAGTAAGAAAAATGGGAGGCACTCGGAGAAGAGAAGATGCAGCCTAAAATCTCTCCCTGTCACTGACTGGTCACCTTGGGCCAGTTGTTGCCCGCGGCTACAAGTGGCAGTTGGGTCCAAACTCGGGGGATGGCTATAGAGGGACAACTATAATTCACAATGTGGAAGAGGGGGAGGAAGAGAAGAGAGGGAGGGGTGGAGAGAACAATGGGGAGATATTTCCCCTTCCTTCCTTCCTTCCTTCCTTCCTTCGGAGAAGCACATGGTGCGGTGTGTGCCACCAAGATGGCTCTGTGACACATGGACGGCTGTAAATAAGACAATGGTATGTAGTTCTTTTCAGAGGGAGATCATCTGGGAGTCTCTCTGGAGGTCATGTGAAGGGGATGTCAGAACCCATCCAGCGCCCTGACGGACACCCACTCATACACACACATACAGCCACTCACACTGTGGAGGATCAGAGTTATCAGAGTCAGATAGGGAACATTGTGAACCTGGAGATACAAATCACCAGTAAGGAGACAGGACAAATGTTACCTCACAGTTTGAAGTGCTTATTTAAACCCTGGGAAGCCAAACCCTAGTCAACTTCTGTCACTCCTCAAGCTGGATAAGACTGGTTTATAAATTGAATAAAAGGGGTGTGTTGTTTGCCAACCATCTATAAATTGAGATGATTGAGGAATAAAGCGTCTGGATGCACAGAAAACGATGTGCCCCAAAATCTGTCTGGTCCCTAGTCCATGTTAATAACCCCCATATTACAGAGCAGTCCTTGTCCCCAACCCCTACACTACAGAGGAGTCCATGTGTCACGTTGGTATGAAGAGATTTGGGAGACAGACACAGGAATGCATAACAGAGGATTTTATTAAGCCCAAATTACAGGGGACGAAGACCAAACAAACAGGTAACAAAACACAGGGTAAAAACCCAAACCAAAGAGCGAGGAGTACCTCGAATAAATAACCCACACGCACAATGATTTTCACACGGGACAAGACCTGTAATCATCTACGCAATCCACAAGGGCATGAAAGCCCAAAACACACAGCACAGGTACTCACATGCACCAACGGACATAGTAACAATAATCGACAAGACCATGGAAACCAAAGGCACACATATACAAATACTAATCAGTGGAAATAGGGGACAGGTGTGCATGATGAAAGTTCCTGGAGGGATCCGTGACATCATCTCCCTGAACCTCGTGAATTTACACTCACACTTGACTTTTCCCCCTCAAACTATCACTGACTTTGCTGAAAATTGTACTTATTATGACTTGTCCCACCTAGTTATTTTAAGATGAATGCACTTGACTGTATGTCGCTCAGGATAAGATTGTCTGCTTAATGACTCAAATGTAAATGCAACCGCTACACTACAGAACAATCCATGTCCTTAACCCCTATACTACAGAGTAGTCCCTACGGAGAGGCAGCGACAAACATATTGATGGGACAGGAGGCGCTTTTTTTCTTCTCTTCTCTTCCTCTTTTCCAATTGCTATTGCTCTATAAACAAAATAATGAAGAAGGTGTGAGAAAGAAACAAGAGAGAACGAGCTTGGGACAGACAAAAGAGCAAGCGAGGGCACAATTGAGAGTGCTGGACAGATACTTACAGAATTACAGAGAGATAGAAGAAGAGAGAGAGGGGCAGTGAGAATTGTAGTGAATAGCTTGTTTCAAGCCTAACCGGTGGGCTTTGAAAACACTCGGGAGCAAGAGGAGGAGGGGTAGAGAAAGAGAGAGAGAGAAAGGGAGAAAGAGAGGGGGAATATACCAAAGCAGCTCAGGGGGCCCTCATTACGATATTAAACAAGATTTAATAAGTGAGAGTGATTTGATGAGGTGATTATCCTGCCCATTAATCAAGCAGGCTTCTGTTCCTCTGTAATATGGCCCATCTTTCCCCTAAACGCACCAAAGCCTCTTTAGACGCTGAGCTCCTTACTGTACTGCAGACGGGATTTCAGAACAACAAAGAAAAATTGACATATTATTTTGATTAGGTATGGGCATTCTGGATGCTCTCTCCTGTTCAGTGCATCTAGTAAATTGAACCCCTTAGCATGTGTGTCAGAAAGTAAAATCTCAATAGCCACTAAGAGAGATGACAAGTTTGGAAGCATCTGTTGGTATAAAAGTCGTGATTTGAGGGCTGAACAGAAGGCGTCCATGTGGAGAGACTGGGCTGAATTGGGATTGGGAGGGTGGAGGGAGTATGAGCCTCTCTCTGAATCACGTTGGTCCGTCAGATGTCACAGAAGGATTCTAAGGAAATTGAATGAAAAGTCACATTCATACAGTACGTATGAGAAATCAGTTTTGTAGATATCGGACAAATGATGTCAATGTCGAGGCAACAGAAAAAGGAGGAAGATGGTCAAAACTATCAAATCTAATCTAATCTAACTTAATTTGTCACATGCTCCGAATACAACAACTGGATGCCTCACCATCAAATGCTTACTTACAAGCCCTTAACCAACAGTGCAGTTCAAGAAGAGTTAAGAAAATATTTACCAAATGAACTAAAGTAAAACAATGTTAAAAAGTAACACAATAAAATAACAATAACGAACACATAGGTGTTCCTGTCAAGTTGGTAGTGATCACTGCCATTTTCAAGACTTGCCATAGATTTTCAAATGATTTAGGCTAAAACTGTAGCTACATCACTCAAGAACATTCAATTGATGTCTTGGTAAGCAACTCCAGTGTATATTTGACCTTGTGTTTTAGGTTATTCTCCTGCTGAAGGGTGAATTTATGTCCCAGTGTCTGTTGGAAAGCAGATTTTTCTTCAGGATTTTGCCTGTATTTAGCTCTAATCCATTTATTTGAATCCTAAAAAAACTCCCTAGTCCTTGACAATGACAAGCATACACACAACATAATGCAACCACCATGCTTGAAAGTATGAAGAGTGGTACTCAGTGATGTGTTATGTTGGATTTGCCACCAAAATAATGATATAAAGTTAATCTCTTTGACACATCTTTTGCAGTTTTACTTTAGTGACTACAGGATGCATGTATTGGAATATTTTTTATTGTGTACAAGCTTCCTTCTTTTCACTTTGTCATTTAGGTTAGTATTGTGGAGTAACTACAATGTTATTGATCCATCCTCAGTTTTCTTCTATCAAAACCAAAACACAGTTTTAGAGCCACCATTGGTCTCATGGTAAAATCCCTTAGGAAGGACGCCTGTATCTTTGTTTTGACTGGGTGTATTGATACACCATCCAAAGTATAAGTAATAACTTCACCATGCTCAAAGGGATATTCAATGTCATCTTTTTTCTTTTCTTTTTTACCCATCTACCAATCGGTGTCCTTCTTTGCGAGGAATTGGACAACCTCCGTTTTTTTGTGGTTGAATCTGTGTTTGAAATTCACTGCTCAATTGAGGGACCTTACTGATAATTGTATGTGTGGAGTACAGAGATGAGGTAGTCCTTCAAAGATCTTGTAAAACACTATTATTGCACACAGAGTGAGTACATGCAATTTATGATGTGACTATTTAAGCAACCGTTAACTCCTGAGCTTACAGTATTTAGGGGTTGAATACTTATTGACTCAAGACAGCATTTAATAGAAATGTATTTGTACACATTTCTAAAAACATAATTCCACTAAGACATTATCGGGTATTGTGTGTCGGCCAGTCATACAAAATCAAAATTTCATCCATTTCATATTTAGGCTGTAACACAAAAAAATGTGTCAAAATTTAAGGGGTGTAGTATATATTAATATTCTATGCAGAATTGTGTGTGTATTGTTTGAATACATTTACACAGGGTACAGGTGAATTTAAAATGTCCTTTCCCCACTTCAGAGGTCCACTATGAGAATAACCATGGTAGCATCTCCTTGGGGGGAATAGTTTTAGGAAGACAGAGAACCCAAACATTTTAAAAGCTCAAGTGGAAGAAGATTACCTCAAAGCAGGCATGGGACAGAGGTTTTTCTGGGAACTACCTCAGAGCATCAATACAGTCAGCATGCAAAACATAACACAAGGAACTCTCCTTATCTTTCATCAGTCTCAGTGGACACAAACACAAACTTTCTCTCTTATAATCTCAACCCCGCTTATTAAATCAACAGATCATCTTCAAGAGCGTTTTATCACTTAATTCAAATCTGCACTGCAACCTTTGACCTCTAGACCATAATGCAGATACTTGCATTATGGTCTAGATAGATAAATAAGCAAACAACGGCTCCAATTTAGTGATTTTTGAATGTTGCACTGTAAGATCCAGTTATTCAGGTGTTAGGATAAATCAACCCTGTCAAAGATTACAGTATGTCAGTACATTGTTTAAGATGCTATTGACCTTCACTAATTAATTCAAAGACTCAAAGAATCAAAGAATCAAAAGCGGAGGTGAATAAAGATGGCGGTCCCCATGCACCTACCACAACTTCCTTGTTCGCTGTATTGTACATTGCTCTCCTTTACTCTTTTTTACGTCGTCATAAGCACAGCATACATTGATAACAATTCTAGCTCCAAGACACCAGCAATTTTTTTAAAACAAAAAAGTATATTGTGCTGAATTATCCGCACATCTTTATGCACCTTCACCATTGGTGACTATCCGATAGTGGTGCACCGGATCTGACAGACACCAAAAGATAATCATCACTACTTATAATTTATTGCCTGGTAAAATTACATGACTGTAAAATAAAGCTAGACTGTTTAAAAAAAAGGGGCAAAAACAGCATTTGTAATGACGTGCTTTCTAAGAAAGACAACGAGTGACTTTATCCCCATCTCTCACTTTCTGTGCACTCCCTCCCTCTCTCTTTCTCTCCGTGGCCGTGTATCTAAACAACGTCATTTGAGTAAATGACAGGAGAACATCTGCTGTGCATAAGAGAGGGGCCAACACTTTAACATGCAGATGTCTCTCTCCATCTGCATTTGTTCAATAATTACTGCAATGCAATGTGGGTAAATCTATATTTTTATAGCTTTAGACCTGATGCGAGATGTGTGTGCATGAGTGTGTGTCTGCAGAGGCGGATTATTACACCATTTGGCCAGAGCAAGCTGTAACAGCAGAGAATCACACTAATTCCATCATGCCCTTGGCGTGTCACTGACGGGCTCCGGGTAACCGATGATGCCTCGGTGCCACTACTTGGCCATAATAGGTAAGGGTAAGGCTTGTGGTTATTAAGGCTTAAGCATTGTGTATATGTTAATTCTGAGTACTTTTGTGTTCCAATTCCTTCTATTTGAAGTTGTATTATTTAGCAAATTATCCTTCTTCTAATGCTGTCTTATCAATTTATGAAATACTATTTATGAAATACTATAAATAAATTATTTTCCAACATTCCCTATCTAGAATGGTATAGTGTAGTGTTTATTTCTTTAACAATTGTTGTATTTTATTGCTTGTCTATATATACAGTGCCTTGCAAAAGTATTCATCCCCCTTGGAGTTTTTCCTATTTTGTTGCATTACAACTTGTAATTTAATGGATTTTTATTTGGATTTAATTTAAGCACACTGCTAAAGCAACACTCGAGTGGTTTAAGGGGAAATATTAAAATATTTTGGAATGGCCTGGTCAAAGCCCAGACCTCAATCCAATTGAGAATCTGTGGTATGACTTATTGATTGCTGTACACCAGCGGAACCCATCCAACTTGAAGGAGCTGGAGCAGTTTTGCCTTGAAGAATGGGCAAAAATCCCATTGGCTAGATGTGCCAAGCTTATAGAGACATACTTCAAGAGACTTGTAGCTGTAATTGTTGCAAAAGGTGGCTCTACAAAGTATTGACTTTGGGGGGGTGAATAGTTATGCATGCTCAAGTTTAACTATTTTTTTTGTCTTATTTTTTGTTTGTTTCACAATAAATCATATTTTGCATCTTCAAAGTGGTAGGCATGTTGTGTAAATCAAATGATACAACCCCCTCCCCCCCCCAAAAAATCCATCTTAATTCCAGGTTATAAGGCAACAAAATAGGAAAAATGGCAAGGGGGGTGAATACTTTCGCAAGCCACTGTATTTTTAATTACAATCCCTACCATGGCTAGTATTGGGTGTTCCATTATTCGACTCCTCTATGGGAATTTTGTAATATTTAGAATAGCCATGGAGTAGTCTTTATGTCTCAGAACATTTGGTTATCAATATACAGTTTATCGACTATCAGAGCTACACGTTTCCTTTTTAATCTATTTTCCTTGAAGATTTGGTACAGAACTTTGTGCCGTTCTGCAATTTCCCTCAGGAACGGATCATTTATGCCTATTTTTGTGACAGTAAGTCTTTTAACAAGGCTTTTAACCATTATGTTATCTTCAAAGAAAGGAAATTTGGCAACAATTGGGTGCTCATATCTCTTTCCTCTCTGTCCGAAATGGTGTACCCGTTCAGTTGGATTTTGTTGACAGCTTCGTGTGGGATCTGAAGCTCTGTAAGGAGTTTTTTTTAGGATAAAAGGAAAAGGAATAGAGCTATGCACAGGCAAAGTCCTAGAGGAAATCTTGGTTGAGTCTGCTTTCCAACAGACACTGGGAGACAAATCCACCTTTCAGCAGGACAATAACCTAAAACGCACAGCCAAATATACACTGGAGTTACTTACAAAGATTACATTGAATGCTCCTGAGTGGCCTAGTTACAGTTTTGACTTAAAAAATTATAATCCTTGTCTAACAATAATCAATAATTCAAGTTGATTGACCTTGAAGAATTGTAAAAGTAATATTTTTCCATCTAAAAATGTCAGTCTCTCGATGTGCAAAACTGATAGAGACATACCCCAAGCGACTTACAGCTGTAATCGCAGCAAAAGGTGGCGCTACAAAGTATTAACTTAAGGGGGCTGAATCATTTTGCACGCCTAATTTTTAAGTTTTTGATTTGTTAAAAAAGTTTGAAATATCCAATAAATGTCGTTCCACTTCATGATTGTGTCCCACTTGTTGTTGATTCTTCACAAAAAAATACAGTTTTATATCTTTATGTTTCAAGCCTGAAATGTGGCAAAAGGTCGCAAAGTTCAAGGGGGCCGAATACTTTCGCAAGGCACTGTATATACATATACAGTGCCATATCTTGATTTACTACTGCTCAAGACATAATATCTGGAAGTAGGTGAGCGGAGAGTGGAATACTTGAAGGGAAATAGTTGTACTATTTGTGTAAGACAAAAACTTTCGGCCGATTCTACTTCAACCACCACAGAACTAGTTGCAAAGATGATCTGTCAACATGCTCTCTAATAATCCACATCCAGGAAGAAGATGACTATGGCTTTAGGAGAAATAAAAGTAAAAAAATATATATATGATAATATTAAATATTGAAATGTTGAAACATGTCTTCACTCTATATTACAAATGTCTGCCTTAACATAGATTTAGAAAGGTTTATGGACTTAGACAGTGGACTTAGAATACTTGATCGCAAACAACAGTGCCCTCTCCTGTTGTTTTAAAGTATCACCTGACATTTTACACCTTCACTTTGCCTTATTTTCAATGGAGAAATAAATGGAAATGTGTAATCTAATTGACTGGGTGACAAAAATAGAGTTTCTTGTTTTAACAATACATGGCTATAGAAAAATGTAAATGTATAACTTGTTCATACATTTCGGTTCACTTTGATCAGCAAGGGTGCATGCATTATCCTTACATTTGAAATTGCATGACAATGAAATGGGAAATAATATATTTTTTAAGTTAATACAAAATATTTTGTTTTAGAGGAATAGATATGAAAATGCTGAGAATTATCTCCTGGGTTTACTTGGTAGTTTCTTACCTGTTTTTAAAATCCAACGGTCATACTTTAGCATGTGACTTTAAATGTTAACATGTAGCATGCTAGTCTGGTCTGTACCATTTCCATAGCCCTCTCAGGTTTCTCCATTGACCAGACATAGGCCAGAGAGGCTAACACAAATACAAAGAAAAACCATCTAGCTCCAACATAAAGATAGAGACAGACTGAATGGCAGGACGCTTTTCAGATTAAATGTGGATGTATGAAATATACACTCTTTGTCATTAGCCTGTTTGGAAAAAGCAGTTGTCACTGGCTGTGTTCAAATCCGAAAACATAACTACTTTCCCCTGCCCTTAATAGGACTAGATGGATGTAAGCAATATGTCGGAAACTCCTCCTAGCCTATCACAGGGCTGAGCAAGGCCATCACCATGCTACTCACCCCTACCCAGCCTTCTTAGGACCATGACGTGGGTGTCAACACTGTGCATAAGCCCAAAGATCTTAGGAGTTATTTGCTGTAACAGTATTACATTGCCCTTGTGTCAGGCCATGTGGGACCATGTCAGAGGTCAGAAGTGAGGGTACAGATTAGGTGTGAATTCTTGAGAAACTGGATGAGGACCTCGTAAACAAACTTGTACTGGGAGATGGTCTGGACCATGAGCATCCTCTGCTGCATCAAGTGACCCAACATTATAGGGACCTCCACCCTCTGAGAGAGAGAGACCATACTTGTGTTATGATATAGAATTCATGATGTATCAGTGTAGTAACAGTTTGGAGAGTAACAGTGACCCACCCCAGTAAAAACATTAATCTCAGTGGCAGAATACCCCGTACCTCGTTGTGCTCAAGGCAGCTGATCATGAGTTTGTTGAGGATAAAGACCCCGGTGCAGGCAACGCCAGCTCTACAGTGGACCACCACAGGGGTGTTAAGGCTCTTGGAGGTGTCCAGCATGCTGTTAGTGTGTCTCCTCAGTGACTGGATCTCCTCCAGGTATGCTGGGGGAGGGACGGGGGTTAGTGTCATCCTGTATCAATCAGAGGAGGCTGGTTGGAGGAGCTAAAGGAGGATGGGCTCAACGTAATAGCTGGAATGGAATAAACCCCGTTTGACTCTGATCCATTAATAGCGTTCCAGCTATTACAATGAGCATATCCTCCTAAAGCTCCCCCATCAGCCTCCTCTGGTATCAAATTTGAGGCATATTAATTCATACAGCTCCCTCATTTAGTTGACAGCAACAATGCACATTAATCAACATTCACATCAATATTCTAATTTAAGTTAGTTAAGTACTTTGGGCCACTACACAGGGCAGAAGCCTTATTTTCTACCCCATTATCTTTGTGGAATTAACTACACAAAGTAAATCTACAGTTATTCAACACTTTTAAATACCAATTAAAGGCATTTAGGTGTGACTCACAGAAGAACACGTGAACGTATTTGGGGCAGCCGTGGTCGGGCCTGTCTGTGTACTGCAGGTGCCATACAGCGCCCTCCTGGCCCGACAGCAGGTGTTTTACCTTTAACTCTGTGATGGAATATGTTCAGGGATTTAGCCGATAACATTTTGGAGTTACAGCATCAGTCACCAGATTCATTAAGTGCATCGACAACGTCATCCCCACAGTGACCGTACGTACCCCAACCAGAAGCCATGGATTACAGGCAACATCCACACTGAACTAAAGGCTAGAGCTGCCACTTTCAAGGAGCGGGACTCTAATCTGGACACTTAAAAGAAAATCCCACTATGCTCTCTGACGAGTCATCAAACAGGTAAAGCTTCAATACAGGACTAAGATCGAATCCTCCTATGCCGGCTCTGACGCCCGGTGGAAGTGTCAGGACTTGCAAACTATCACAGATTACAAAGGGAAACCAAGCCGCCAACAGCCCAGCGACACAAGCAAACTAGACCAGCTAAACTGAACCATGTATGAGAGCACCAGCTGTTCCAAACGACTGTCTGATCTCGCTCTCCGTGGCCGACGTGAGTAAGACCTTTAAACAGGTTAACATTCACATGCCCGCAGGGCCAGATGGAATACCAGGATGTGTACTCAGAGCATGCACTTACCAGCTGGAATGTGTCTTTACTGACATTTTCAACCTATCCCTGACCCGATCTGTAATACTAACTTGTTTCAAGCAGACCACCATAGTCCCCATGCCCAAGAATGCCAAGGTAACCTGGCCAAATCATATTTCACATCTATAGCCATCTTTTTGACCACCATCTTTTTGCAATCGACATTCCTTTTCATTTAATTCCATTGTCCTCCATGTGTTGCTGAATCTCCTCTCCACTTCAGTTTATCACCAGAAAGCGCATCCTCCTCAGATCCCCTAAGTGTTTCCCCCCACGTTGGTTCAACATAATTTAATAAAAATTACGTGGAAACGATGATTCAACCAGTGTGTGCCCAGTGGGTTTGCTTTATCTCCTGCAGATTACTTCTCTCTCTGTCTCTCCTGAGATAAGGCTAGTGTTCTGAGTGAGTAGACACATGAATAGAGCAGGCACCGTGCTGCTGTATTCGCTAGGCAGCAGGCTGGGATCTGACAGGGCAGTCACGTACAAAGACTACTGAGTGCCCAGTCACACCTAACACACAGTTATCACATAAACACACCACCACGGAGTGGAATGCCAACCGACCACCTGGACCAGACTAATATGCGAATATGCCCAACTGCTGTTTTCTCTGTCACAATTATTCATGATTACCAATTTGTGTGACTTGATTTGTGTCTTTAGAAGTGGCCAGATGAGATAGGTGTCTAAGAAACCAGTTCAAATCTACACCTTGACTTATTCCATATGTTGTTGTGTTACAGCCTGAATTCAAAATGGATCTTGCATCTACACACAACACTCCATCATGACAAAGTGAAAACATGTTTTTAGAAATGTTACAGCTGTGTCTTTTCTAGATAAGTCTCTAAGAGCTTTCCACACCTGGCTTGTGCAACATTTGCCTATTATTATTTTCTCAATACTTAAAGCTCTGTGAAATTGGTTGTTGATCAATGCTAGACAACCATTTTCAGGTCTTGCCATAGATTTTAAAGTTGATTTAAATCAAAACTGTAGCAAGGCCACTCAGGAACATTCACTATTGTATTGGTAAGCAACTCCAGTGTAGACTTGGCCTTGTGGTTTATCTTATTGTCCTGCTGACAGGTGAATACCCATAAGCATACCCATAACATGATGCAGCTACCACTATGCTTGAAAATATGGAGAGTTGTACTCAGTAATGTGTTGTATTGGATTTGCCCTAAACATAACACTTTGTATTCGAGACAAAAAGTGAATTGATTTGCCGCATTTCTTGCAATGTTTACTTTAGTGCTTTGTTGCAAACAGGATGCATGTTTTGGAATATTTGTATTCTGTAAAGGCTTCCATCTTTACACTCTGTCAAATAGGTTAGTATTGTGGAGGTACTGCACTCCAATGTTGTTGATCCATCCTCAGTTTTCTCCTATCACAGCCATTAAACTCAGTAACTGTTTTAAAGTCACCATTGGCTTCTTTCTCTCGGGCAACTGAGTTAGGAAGGACACCTCTATCTTTGTAGTGACTGGGTGTGTTGATACACCATCCAACGTGAAATTAATAACTTCACCATGACTAAAGGGATATTCAGTCTGCTTTTTAAAAATTCTACCAATAGGCGCCCTTCTTTGCAAGGCGTTGTTTAAACTGTGTTTGACATTCACTGGTCAACGGAGGGACTTTACAGCAATTTGTATGTGTGGTTGTACAGATATGAGGTAGTCATAAATTATTGAACACAGAATGAGGCTTATTATGTGACTTGTTAAGTATTTTTCTCCTAAACTTATTTAGGCTTGCCATAACAAAGGGGTTGAATACTTATTAACTCAAGACATTTATTAAATGTAATTCCATTTTGACATTATGGGGTACTGTGTGTAGGCCAGTGAAAAAAAATCTAAATGTAATGATTTATAATTTCAGGCTGTAACACAACAAAATGTGGAAAAAGTCAAGGGGTGTTCTCACGCCCTGAAATCTATGTCTATATTTATTTGTTGGCCGAGTATGGTTCCCAATCAGAGGCAGTTCGTCTATCGTTGTCTCTGATTGGGGATCATACTTAGGCAGCCCTTTTTCCCACCTTCTGTTGTGGGATCTTGTCTTTGTGTGTTGCATGTGTTGCACTCCTAGCTTTACGTTCATTGAGTTGTTTATTGTTTTTTGGTGGAACATTTCAAATGAAAGAAAATGTACACCTACCACGCTGCACCTTGGTCTTCATTTAACTACGGACGTAACAGAAGATCCCACCACCAATGGACCAAGCAGCGTGGTCAGGAGGACTGGACCTGGGAGAGAATCCTGGAGGGAGCAGGACCCTGGACAAAGGCCGGGGAGTATCGCTGTCCGAAGGAGGAGATAGAGGCAGCGGAAAGGCGACAATACGAGGAGATAGCTCAACGAAGCAAGCACGAGAGGCAGCCCAAAAAATGGTTTGGGGTGGGGCAATCGGGGAGATTGGCGGAGTCAGGGTTCAGACCTGAGCCAACTCCCCATGCTTACCGTGGGGAGCGTGTGACTGGTCAGGCACTGTGTTATGCGGTGATGCGCACGGTGTCTCCAGTGAGCATTCACAGGCCGGTGCGCTCTGTGCCAGCTCCCCGCATTTGCCGGGCAGAAGTTGGCATCCAGCCAGGAAGGGTTGTGCCAGCTCTACGCTCGAGACCTCCAGTGCGCCTCCACGGCCTAGTGTATCCGGTGCCTGCTCCACGCACTAGGCTTCCAGTGCATCTCCCCAGTCTGATGAGACCTGTTCCGGTTCCACGGACCAGGCCTCCAGTATGTCTCCCCAGCATAGTAAGCCCTGTGGCAGCTCCACGCACCAGGCTTCCAGTATGTCTCCTCAGTCCGGTGAGACCTGTTAGGGCTCCACGTACGAAGCCTATAGGGATGATCCATGGCACGAAGCCTCCAGTGATGATCCATGGCCCGGAGCCTGTAGTGATGATCCATGGCACGAAGCCTCCAGTGATAATCCATTGCCCAGAGCCTACAGTGATAATCCATGGCACAAAGCATGTAGTGATGATCCATGGTCCGGAGCCTGTAGTGATGATCCATGACCAGAAGCCTCCAGTGATGATTCATGGCCCGGAGCCTGAAGTGAAAATCCAGGGTACGGATCCTCCGGCGACGATCTGCAGTCCGGAGCCTCCAGCGGTGGTTCCCAGTTCAGAGCCTCTGGCGATGATCCACGGTCCGGTTCCACAGAAGCTGAAGGATTAGCATAGGGAGCGGGGGCTACGTCCCGAACCGGAGCCGTCCCAGAGGGTAGATGCCAACCCGGACCCTCCGCTATAGGTTCAGGTTTGCTGCAGGGAGTCCTCACCTTTGGGGGGATGGGGGGGTACTGTCACGCCCTGTCCTTAGAGGTCCTTTAAATTCTCTATTTGGTATGTCAGGGTGTGACTAGGGTGGGAAATCTATGTTTATATTTCTTTGTTGGCCGAGTATGGTTCCCAATCAGAGGCAGCTGTCTATAGTTGTCTCTGATTGGGGATCATACTTAGGCAGACCTTTTTCCCACCTTCTGTTGTGGGATCTTGTCTTTGTGTGTTGCATGTGTTGCACTCCTAGCTTTAAGTTCGTTGAGTTGTTTATTATCTTTTGGTGGAACATTTAAAATTAAAGAAAATGTACGCCTACCACCCTGCACCTTGGTCTTCATTTAACGGCGGACGTAACAGGTGTGAATACTTTCTGAAGGCACTACTACCGATAGACTATGTACAGCTGCAGCGATCGGTTAGCTGCTCAGATAGCAGATGTTTGAAGTTGGTGAGGGAGATAAAAGTCTCCAACTTCAGCGATTTTTGCAATTCGTTCCAGTCACAGGCAGCAGAGAACTGGAACGAAAGGCGGCCAAATGAGGTGTTGGCTTTAGGGATGATCAGTGAGATACACCTGCTGGAGCGCGTGCTACGGGTGGGTGTTGCCATCGTGACCAGTGAACTGGGTGGGTGTGGTTATATCCTTCCTGTTTGGCCCTGTCCGGGGGTGTCATATCTGTTTGTTATATCTGGAGTATTTCTCCTGTCCTATCCGGTGTCCTGTGTGAAATGAAGAATGCTCTCTCTAATTCTCTCTTTCTTTCTCTCTCTCGGAGGACCTGAGCCCTAGGACCATGCCTCAGGACTACCTGGCATGATGACTCCTTGCTGTCCCCAGTCCACCTGGCCGTGCTGCTGCTCCAGTTTCAACTGTTCTGCCTGTGATTATTATTATTTGACCATGCTGGTCATTTATGAACATTTGAACATCTTGGCCATGTTCTGTTATAATCTCCACCCAGCACAGCCAGAAGAGGACTGGCCACCCCACATAGCCTGGTTCCTCTCTAGGTTTCTTCCTAGGTTTTGGCCTTTCTAGGGAGTTTTTCCTAGCCACCGTGCTTCTACACCTGCATTGCTTGCTGTTTGGGGTTTTAGGCTGGGTTTCTGTACAGCACTTTGAGATATCAGCTGATGTAAGAAGGGCTATATAATTTTTTTATTTGATAGAGGCGCAAGATCAGAAAGCATACTTGAGTTTGTTGTCTTCCTGTATTGAACACAGATCATCCCATTTTCAATTTTATTGATTATTTACGTTTAAAAATAGATATTTTATAGTGACGTTGGTCAAGTTGGAACCAGTGTTTTTCTGGATCAAACGCGCCAAATACAGTGGGGCAAAAAAGTATTTAGTCAGCCAACAATTGTGCAATTCTCCAACTTAAAAAGATAAGAGAGGCCTGTAATTGTCATCATACAGTGCCTTGCGAAAGTATTCGGCCCCCTTGAACTTTGCGACCTTTTGCCACATTTCAGGCTTCAAACATAAAGATATAAAACTGTATTTTTTTGTGAAGAATCAACAACAAGTGGGACACAATCATGAAGTGGAACAATATTTATTGGATATTTCAAACTTTTTTAACAAATCAAAAACTGAAAAATTGGGCGTGCAAAATTATTCAGCCCCCTTAAGTTAATACTTTGTAGCGCCACCTTTTGCTGCGATTACAGCGTAAGTCGCTAGGGGTATGTCTCTATCAGTTTTGCACATCGAGAGACTGAAATTTTTTCCCATTCCTCCTTGCAAAACAGCTCGAGCTCAGTGAGGTTGGATGGAGAGCATTTGTGAACAGCAGTTTTCAGTTCTTTCCACAGATTCTCGATTGGATTCAGGTCTGGACTTTGACTTGGCCATTCTAACACCTGGATATGTTTATTTTTGAACCATTCCATTGTAGATTTTGCTTTATGTTTTGGATCATTGTCTTGTTGGAAGACAAATCTCCGTCCCAGTCTCAGGTCTTTTGCAGACTCTATCAGGTTTTCTTCCAGAATGGTCCTGTATTTGGCTCCATCCATCTTCCCATCAATTTTAACCATCTTCCCTGTCCCTGCTGAAGAAAAGCAGTCCCAAACCATGATGCTGCCACCACCATGTTTGACAGTGGGGATGGTGTGTTCTGGGTGATGAGCTGTGTTGCTTTTACGCCAAACATAACGTTTTGCATTGTTGCCAAAAAGTTCAATTTTGGTTTCATCTGACCAGACCACCTTCTTCCACATGTTTGGTGTGTCTCCCAGGTGGCTTGTGGCAAACTTTAAACGACACTTTTTATGGATATCTTTAAGAAATGGCTTTCTTCTTGCCACTCTTCCATAAAGGCCAGATTTGTGCAATATACGACTGATTGTTGTCCTATGGACAGAGTCTCCCACCTCAGCTGTAGATCTCTGCAGTTCATCCAGAGTGATCATGGGCCTCTTGGCTGCATCTCTGATCAGTCTTCTCCTTGTATGAGCTGAAAGTTTAGAGGGACGGCAAGGTCTTGGTAGATTTGCAGTGGTCTGATACTCCTTCCATTTCAATATTATCGCTTGCACAGTGCTCCATGGGATGTTTAAAGCTTGGGAAATCTTTTTGTATCCAAATCCGGCTTTAAACTTCTTCACAACAGTATCTCGGACCTGCCTGGTGTGTTCCTTGTTCTTCATGATGCTCTCTGCGCTTTTAACGGACCTCTGAGACTATCACAGTGCAGGTGCATTTATACGGAGACTTGATTACACACAGGTGGATTGTATTTATCATCATTAGTCATTTAGGTCAACATTGGATCATTCAGAGATCCTCACTGAACTTCTGGAGAGAGTTTGCTGCACTGAAAGTAAAGGGGCTGAATAATTTTGCCCGCCCAATTTTTCAGTTTTGATTTGTTTAAAAAGTTTGAAATATCCAATAAATGTCGTTCCACTTCATGATTGTGTCCCACTTGTTGTTGATTCTTCACAAAAAAATACAGTTTTATATCTTTATGTTTGAAGCCTGAAATGTGGCAAAAGGTCGCAAAGTTCAAGGGGGCCGAATACTTTCGCAAGGCACTGTAGATACTTGCATGCTCAGTCAGATTATATGCAACGCAGGACATGCTAGATAATATCTAGTAATATCATCAACCATGTGTAGTTAACTAGTGATTATGATGTATTGTTTTTTATAAGATAAGTTTAATGCTAGCTAGCAACTTACCATGGCTTACTGCATTCGTGTAACAGGCAGTCTCCTTGTGGAGTGCAATGAGAGAGGCCGGTTGTTATTGCGTTGGACTAGTTAATTGTAAGGTTGCAAGATTGAATCCCCCGAGCTGACAATGTGAAAATCTGTCGTTCTGCCCCTGAACAAGGCAGTTAACCCACTGTTCCTAGGCCGTCATTGAAAATAAGAATGTGTTCTTAACTGACTTGCCTAGTTAAATAAAGGTATAAAAAATATATATATATTTTTTTAAATCGGCAAATCGGCGCACAAAAATACCGATTTCCGATTGTTATGTAAACTTGAAATCGGCCCTAATTAAATCGGCCTTTCCGATTAATCGGTCGATCTCTACTCAGGACATATGGTTTCCAGTTTGCATGAAGTCCAGTGAAGTTCCTTGAGGGCCGTCATGGTATTGGCTTGAGGGGGATATATACGACTGTGACAATGACAGGAGAATTCTGTCATGTTGTTACAGGAGTTGTTGTATGGTGTTACAATTACACCATGAGTCTTGAAACATACACCCTCACCCCTCTTCTTCCCAGAGAGATGTTTATACCTGTCGGCACAATTTACAAAGAATCCAGGTGGCTGTACCGACTCCAACAGCATATCCAGAGAGAGCCATGTTTCCGTGAAACAGAGTATTTTAC
The DNA here is from genome assembly GCF_002021735.2 of Oncorhynchus kisutch. Taxonomy (NCBI): domain Eukaryota; kingdom Metazoa; phylum Chordata; class Actinopteri; order Salmoniformes; family Salmonidae; genus Oncorhynchus; species Oncorhynchus kisutch. Next base: position 40,025,825 of record NC_034185.2, read on the forward strand.
AATCCCTCTGGAAAGCAACCCTTCTCCTAATGTCGTAGACCTTGTTATCTAACCAGCCCTAGTGAGGACCATGAGCCTCCTAGGTTTTGAATAAAAGTCCATTTACACAGAAGAGGACAGAAAATAGCTTTCCTCTGGCTACACCATGGTACACCACAAAGAGTGCTGTTGACTGTAGACATTCATTGTAAAACAAATCAAATCAAATCAAAGTTTATTTGTCACATGTGCCGAATACAACAGACCTTACAGTGAAATGCTTACTTACAGGCTCTAACTAATAGTGTAAAAAAGGTGTTAGGTGAACAATAGGTAATTAAATAAATAAAACAACAGTAAAAAGACAGGCTATATACAGTAGCGAGGCTATAAAGGTTGCGAAGCTACATACAGACACCGGATAGTCAGGCTGATTGAGGTAGTATGTACATGTAGATATGGTTAAAGTGACAATGCATATATGATGAACAGAGAGTTTTTCCCCTCTGGTTGCACATTTAACATGTGCAACATGAAATTTGGTAGAACTGATTTAAGTTTCCCTGCATTAATGTCTCTGGCCACTAGGAGCACCGCCTCTGGGTGAGTGGTTTCCTGTTTGCTTATTTCCTTATACAGCTGACAGAGTGTGGTCTTCGTGACAGCATCTGTCTGTGGTGGTAAATAAAAAGCCATGAAAAGTATAGCTGAAAACTCTCTAGGCAAGTAGCGTGGCTTACAATTTATCACAATATACTCTACTTCGGACACGCAAAATCTAAAGACTTCCTTAGACTGTGTGTTTTAATCAGTTATTTTGTGATGTGAATATATACTACATGATACTAATGTATGTGGATACCTGCTTGTCAAACATCTCATTCCAAAATGATGGGCCAAATATGGATTTGGTCCCCCCTTTGCTGCTATAACAACCTCCAGTCTTATGGGAAGGCTTTCCACTCAATGTTGGAAAATTTTTGAGGGGACTTACTTCCATTCAGTCACAACAGCATTAGTGAGGTCGGGCACTGATGTTGGGCGATTAGGCCTCGCTCGCAGTTGCCATTCCAATTCATCCCAAAGGTAATTTATGGGGTTGAGGTCAGGGCTCTGTGTAGGACAGTCAAGTTCTTCCACATCTATCTTGACAAACCATTTCTGGATGGACCTCGCTTTGTGCACAGGGGCATTGTCATGCTGAAAGAGGAACGGGCCTTCCCCAAACTGTTGCCACAAAGGTGGAAGCATAGAACTGTCTAGAATGTCAAGTATGCCGTGGTGTTAAGATCTCCCTTCACTGAAACTAAGGGGCCTAGCCCGAACCATTAAAGACAGCCTCAGATGATTATTCCTCCTCCACCAAACGTTACAGTTGGCACTATGCATTGGAGCAGGTAGTGTTCTCATGGCATCTGCCAAACCCAGATTTGTCTATTGGACTGCCAGATGGTGAAGTGTGATTCATCACTCCAAAAGAGTTTGTATACTCATACCTTGCTAATTTAAAATAAAGACCATAAAATATATTCTGTGTATATATATATTTTTATTGAGGAGTTACAATAATTCACCAACAATAAACATTTATCCCTTTGATATTTCTGAAGAAATTAGTGTTTTTGAGTGTTCAAAGTTTCCACGAGCACAGTGGTCTCCATCATTGGGAAATTGAAAAAATCTGGAACAACCCAGACTCTGTCTAGAGCTGGCTGTCTGAACAAACTGAGCAACCAGGCAAGATGGACCTTGGATCAGGGAGGGGACCAAGAACCCAATGACCAGTCTGACAGAAGTACAGAGTTTATTGGCTGAGATGAGATAAACTGCCAGACAGACAACAGTCTCTACAGTGCTTCACGGATCTGGGCTTTATGGGAGAGTGGCCTCTCGGAAGCCTCTGCTGACAAACAGGCTAATGACAGAATGGCTGGAGTTTGCAAAAAAAGGCATGTGAAAGACTCTGAGATCATAGGGCAAAATATTATGTGGTCTGATGAGACAAAAATTTGGCCTGAATGCAAAGCACTATGTCTGGAGAAAACCAGGCACAGCTCATCACCCATCTAACACCATCCTTACCGTGGTGCATGGTGGTGGCAGTTTCATGCTATCGGGATGCTCTTCGCTGGGAGACTGTTAAGGATAGAGGGAAGAATGAATGGAGTCAAATAAATGCAACTCATTGAAGAGAACCTGATTTGACCTTAGACTCGGGTGAAGATTTATGTTCAAACAAGACAATGACCTCAAGCATATAGCCATAGCCCAAACTGGGCTACATTCCAAACACTTAGAAGCCACACCCTCTCCCCTCAGCTCTCAAATTAAGTGGACATTTCTGATGACGTATCATGATGTTTGACAAGTTGACACTTGCAGGGCAAGGGAAGAATGAATACATTTTATATTGACCGCTCTTGCCCGGAAATGTGTCACTAATCCCACGGTTGTGTTTTCAGTCATCATGGAACTGTTGTGTGTGCCTTACATCCTACTATATCAAGTAAATTGAAAATGACAATGTATAAGTGTGATGTCAGGGAAAGCTATGTGCACAAGCTAATGTTTCCAAAAGCTAACCAAACAAACACATAATCACTTTTATGAGACGTCATGTGCATTAGTAGCACAATTTCTAACTTATCTACATTCGTTTTTACTTACACTTGTATAACTTGCTTTCTTCTCAAAATGATAGTTGGTTTTCATTTTGGGAGTTTTCTTAGCGGTTGTACAATCCTCGTGAATTGAATTATGGGGTATTTCAGGCTCCAGAGTGAACATAATTGTACCCTCGCAAACTCAATCAAAAATGGGGGCTGAGAGGCTTACATTGCCAACTTCCCTTGCTTGGCTAATAATTTGGACAAATTTGGACAAATTTGGACAAAGATGGCTGCGGGGATTCCCCCTAGGGCATATGGTGAGGGTAAGAGGAGGAGGGTGTGTTTTTTTTATAAGTTTGAAACGCAGCCCTGGAATGTCTTGAGAACAAGAATGTGAGTCGCCCAGCAAAAGCACAGATTTGAATCCTTTTGAAAATCTGTGGAAAGACTTGAACATTGCTGTTCACCACCGCTCCCGATTTAACGTTAAGGTAAATCGGGAGTGGTGGTTCACAGCAATCTTCAAGTCTTTCCACAAAATAAAAAATTTGCAAGGAGTAATTGGAGAAAATCCCCAAATCCAGATGTGCAAAGCTCATATAGACATACATAAAATGACTCAAAGCTGTAATCAGCGCCAAAGGTGCTTCTAAAAGTATTGACAAAGGCATGTAAATAATTATGTAAATGAGATATTTCTGTATTTCATTTTCCAAAAATGTGCAAACATGTTTCACTTTGTCATTATAGGGTATTGTGTGTAGACAGGTGAGAGAGAAAAAATATATTTAATCCATTTTGAATGCAGGCTGTAACAAAACAAAATGTGGAATTAAGTCAAGTGGTATGAATACATTCTGAACGCACTGTATTTATTTATTTAACGTTTTTCTATATGCATAGTCACTTTAACCATATCTACATGTACATACTACCTCAATCAGCCTGACTAAACGGTGTCTGTACGTAGCCTCGCTACTTTTATAGCCTCGCTACTGTATATAGGCTGTCTTTTTACTGTTGTTTTATTTCTTTACTTACCACCTTTTTTGCACTATTGGTTAGAGCCTGTAAGTAAGCATTTCACTGTAAGGTCTGTTGTATTCAGCGCACGTGACAAATCAACTTTGATTTGATTTGATTTAACCAGGTGAGTCTTAAGAACAAATTGTTATTTATACTAAATAAAAATATAAATGCAACATGCAACAATTTCAAAGGTTTTACTGAGTTACAGTTCATATAAGGAAATCAGTCAATTGAAATAAATTAATTAGGCCCTAATCTATGGATTTCACGTGACTGAATACAGATATGCATCTGTTGGTCACAGATACATTAAAAAAAGGTAGGGATGTGGATCAGAAAACACGTCAGTATCTGGTGTGACCAACATTTCCCTCATGCAGTGTGACACATCTCCTTTGCATAGAATTGATCAGGCTGTTGATTGTGGCCTGTGGAATGTTGTCCCACTCTTCTTCAACGGCTATGCGAAGTTGCTGGATATTGGTCGATCCAGAGCATCCCAAACATGCTCAATGGGTGACATGTCTTGTGAGTATACAGGCCATGGAAGAACTGGGACACTTTCAGCTTTCAGGAATTGTGTAAAGATCCTTGTGACATGGGGCTGTGTATTATCATGCTGAAACATGAGGTGATTGAGGCGGATGAATGGCTAGACAATGGGCCTCAGGATCTCATCACGGTATCTCTTTGCATTCAAATTGCCATCAGCAAACCGCTCGCCCACACGACCCAATACACGTGGTCTGCGGTTGTGAGGCCAGTTGGACATACTGCCAAATTCCCTAAAACAACATTGGAGGCAGTTTATGGTAGACAAATTAATATTCAGTTCTCTGGCAACAGCTCTGGTAGAATTCCTGCAGTCAGCATGCCAATTGCACTCTCCCTCAAAACTTGAGACATCTTTGGCATTGTGTTCTGTGACAAAACTGCACATTTTAGAATGGCCTTTTATTGTTCCCAGCACAAGGTGCACCTTTGTAATTATCATGCTGTTTAATTAGCTTTGTGCCTCACCTGTCAGGTGGATGGACTTTCTTGGCAAAGGAGAAATACTCACTAGTAGGGATGTAAACAAATGTGTGTATTGAAAATATCTGGGATCTTTTATTTCAGTTCATGAAACATGAAACCAACACTGTTTCATTTATATTTTGTTCAGTATACAAAGATGGCCTGGAAGATATACACAAATCAAAAACAGTAGTAACAAACACTGGAAGCTGTCCTTGGCAGCATATACAACATATTTTTAATCATAATAGTAGTATTGTCAATGGCAATTTGTACTCCACTTGTACCAAACATGTTGATCAATCATCCAGTTCGTTTTTAATCCAACATAAATCAGATGTACTTCAGACTACCATCACAGATTAGGCATATTGATTTGTTGTTTTGTTATTCCCTCCTGATAAGAGTTGTTTGTCCTTAGAGGTCTAATGACTTGATTGATTCACCACAGTCAAGTAAAATAGCTTAAGTCAAGCTAACAGACACTGAGGAAGTGTGTAATGATGTTCAAATACTATATAGTACTTGACGTCATACCAAACCTGTGCTCTGTACCAAACCACAGTATAGGATTCTATTTAGAACAGACTGCATTCCTGTTCAGCCTCCACCCAGCAGTGTTGACATGTACTGAAGCACTTTTTCTCCTCTATGTATACATTTAAGGGTCATTGGTGACGTATACATTTATTTTAATGTGAAACACATACATTGAGTATTCTATACAGACAGTATATGTTACAAGCAACAGAGACTAACAATAATGCCATCCTAAATTACAAAGTACAATGAGGGTCAACGGTAAAACCATATCTTTGTCCAGCATGAGACATTACATCCAAACTTTTTTTAAATTAATTCATCTTTCTTTTGGGCACAACACACACATACAGCTTTCAATGAGCACACGTGTCCCTACCCCTACATTGCGTTCAGAGTCTTAAAGGTAAGGGGTAAACCAATGTCACCAAGAAGTAGTCTGATCTGGGTAAATCTATCAGTGAACCCGTGACCTCTGAACTCTGACTCACTTGGACTGGTTCAGGTTCTGGTTCAGAGATTTTTGTCCCAGCCGGAGAACTCCTCATCAGCCAGAGCCTGGTCGAAGGGGAAGCGATCAAAGTTGATGTAGCACGGACCCTGGAGGAAAAGATGGGGGGAGGGGAGCTCATATCATTGGCTGCCTGGGAATGACAGTCACACTGGATATGACAGTTAATAAATGGCAGCTACTTAAGGGCAAAACACATTTACTGAGGTCCAAAATAGGGGAGGATAATCAAACATATTTTTTTTGCTTTGGGGAAGGTTGTGTTTTTTTTTATTGGGCACAGGGGAGTGTGTGTCTTTTCCCTGGTTTACATTAGCTCTTTTGTGGATTTCTTATATACTTTCTTCCATCCTAGCCAAATTTCCTCATCTGCTTGCATGCACCTCCCATATATTAATGTGCACTATGCTTTTCCACACGCTAACTTTTACTATACCATAATATTGTCAACCAGTCTAACTGTCTATCCTGCCCTCTATCCACCATTTGCAGTGTCACACCTTGATCTGTTTCAACTGTCTTTGTGCTTGTCTCCAACCCCTCCAAGTGTCACCTATCTTCCCCATTATCCCCAGTGTATTTATACCTGTGCTCTCTGTCTGTTGCCAGTTAGTTTTGTTCGTCAAGCCTACCAGCAGTTTTCCCCTTGCTCCTGTCTTTTTCTAGTTTTCACGGTTTTGACCATTATGCCTGCCCTGACCCTGAGCCTGCCTGCCATTCTGTACCTTTTGGACTCTGATCTGAATTACTGATCTATTCCTGCCCTTGACCTGTCGTTTTGCCAGCCCCCTGTTCTATTAATAAACTTCTGTTACTTCGACACTGTCTGCATCTGTGTCTTCTCCTGAAACTTGATACATAGTGACAATAGTGGTAGGTGGATCATTTGTCCAGATCTGCAGTAGGCTAACTAGCAATCATACCACGCATAAAAGCATTCAAAGCTGCATCAATTATCATTATGAATCCACAAGAACAAATAGGAATAGCTGATATGCGGCCAGGTGCATCAATATATGCATAAAAGAACAGTGAAGACATGATACATGCAGCTCAAAAAGCTCCCCTATTGATCTTGTACAATTATCCTGCCTAGACTAGCCTTCCACACCAAAATGCTATGAATTATTGCATTATTGTTTTCAAATGAGTACAAAATTCTACTCTTGGTTGCAGTGAAAATGCCCTAGCACCATGGCCTGATGACTCCTGGCTGTCCCCATCCCCAGTCTAACTGGTCCATCTGGTCGTGCTGCTGATCCAGTTTCTGCACTTCTGCCATTGGCTATAAAAGCCTGACCTGTTTCTGTCTAGGTTTCTTCCTAGGTTGCTGCCTTTCTAGGAAATGTTTTCTAGCCACTGTTCTCCTACATCTGCATTGCAGAATGTGTGTATATGCATTTTTTAGGACAAATAAAATCTATCAATCCAAACTGTGTAACGGCCATTTGATGAATGGAAAGAGACATCTGTTACAAAATAACAAAAAGTTTAATGACATTCAGAGATTGTCAACCCAAGTCTTGGATACTAGGTAGGCCTACAAATACAAAGTATTTTCTGTTTGTCGAGATTTACATAGTCTATTTCAAATCAAATCAGATTTTACTTGTCACATACACATGGTTAGCAGATGTTAATGTGAGTGAAGCGAAATGCTTGTGCTTCTAGTTCCGACAGTGCAGAAATATCTAACAAGAAATCTAACTATTCCCCAACAACAACCTAATACACACATCTAAATGGGTGAATGAGAATATTAACATATATGGATAAGCGATGGCCGAGCGGCATAGGCAAGGTGCAATAGATGGTATAAAATACAATATATGCATGTGATATGCGTAATGTAAGATATGTAAACATTATTAAAGTGTCATTGTTTAGAGTGGCATTGTATGAAGTGACTAGCGATCCATTTATTAAAGTTGCATTGTTTGGGTCACAATATAGGCAGCAGCCTCTCTGAGTTTGTGAATGCTGTTTAGCAGTCTGATGGCCTTGAGATAGAAGCTGTTTTTCAGTCTCTCGGTCCCAGCTTTGATGCACCTGTACTGACCTAGCCTTCTGGATGGTAGCGGTGTGAACAGGCAGTAGCTTGGGTGGTTGATGTCCTTGATCTTTTTGGCCTTCCTGTGATATCGGGTGCTGTAGGTGTCATGGAGGGCAGGTAGTTTGCCCCCGGTGATGCGTTGTGCAGACAGCACCACCCTCTGGAGAGCCTTGCGGTTGAGGGCGGTGCAGTTGCCGTACCAGCCTGACAGGATGCTCTCGATTGTGCATCTCTAAAAGTTGGCAGGGTATTGGGGGACAATCCAAATTTCTTCAGCCTCCTGAGGTTGAAGAGGTGCAGGTGCACCTTCTTCACCACACTGTCTGTGTGGGTGGACAATTTCAGTTTGTCTGTAATGTGTACACTTAGGAACTTAAACTTTTCCACCTTCTCCACTGCTGTCCCGTCGATGTGGATAGGAAGGGTGCTCCCTCTGCTGTTTTCTGAAGTCCACGATTGATTTAAAATGTTTTACTCACATCAGCCACGGCTGTATTATCCTCAAAGTGGGCAAAGAAGGTGTTTAGTTTGTCTGGAAGTGTGACGTTGGTGTCCGTGACATGGCTGGTTTTCTTTTTGTTGTCCTTGATTTCCTGTAGACCCTGCCACATGCGTCTTCGTGTCCGAGCAGTTGAATTGCAAATCCACCTTGTTCCTGTACTGGCATTTCGCTTGTTTGATTGCCTTGTGGAGGGAATAACTATACTGTTTATATTTAGTCATATTTCCAGACCTCTTTCCATGGTTAAAAGTGGTGGATCGCGCTTTCAGTTTTGCGCGAATGCTGCCATCCATCCACGGTTTCTGTTTAGGGTAGGTTTTAATAGTCACAGTGGGTACATCTCCAATGCACTTCCTTATAAAAGCACTCACCGAGTCAGCGTACAGTTCGATGGAAAAGCACGGTGGTGGAGCCGATTCCGACAACATATCCCGAGAGAGCCATTTTTCCGTGAAGCAGAGAATGTTACAATCTCTGATATCTCTATGGAAGGCAACCCTTGCTCGAATTTGTGGTGTTGAAAACACAAACCAATATTAAAGTGCTCGAAGACGGTATGCTTAGTTTATTGTTTGTGCATTGGCACAGAAATCTGTTGGTGAAAAATTCATTGCATTATTTTATATAATTATAAACATGGCATCAGAATCATTGTCTGCTGCCAGCTCTGATCGTAGTGTAATGAAACAGGCAGGAGAGTGAGCCCGTCCGTGGTCGGTGAACCCTCATCTTTCTGGCCCGTAGCCCTGCATGGCATCAACTGTGCCACAAAAGCTTGCTGTGGCAAAGTCAATATCCACATTTATAAACACAGGGTCGCTACAGTTATTTGTATTAGTGGTCCCCACCCCCACCAGTACATTTCTGACTGTCCCTTACCACTCAATCTGTAACATGAATGTCACTTGATCTTTATAAAGTGTGAAAACCTATTGCTGGAAAAATGTGTTCAGCTGTTGAAAATACATTTGGGTTGACTCGCGGCTTTTGGGAAACTGTAGGGGTAAGAGTCCGCTGTGGTGTTCATATGTCGCTGCATCAAAACCTTTCTTGCGGTGGTGGACGGCTGTGTTATAGGGGCAAAAACTCCTGGTTCAAATCCAGCCGGTATCACAACCGGCCGTGATTGGGAGTCCCATAGGGAGGTGCACAATAGGCCCAATGTTGGCCATTGTAGGCCATAAGAATGTGTTCTTAACTGACTTGCCTAGTAAAATAAAGGTTACATTTAAATATATATATATAAATACAAATTGTAGATTCTTCTAGCCCCTTCATATTAATGGTATCTGTTGCTTTTATATAAGTCTTACTTACCCTGGCCATAGAGAGGCTTTTATTCTCTATTTTGGTTAGGCCAGGGTGTGACTAGGGTGGGAATTCTAGTTTCTTTATTTCTATGTTTTCTGTTTCTATGTTTTGGCCGGGTATGGTTCTCAGGGACAGCTGTCTATCGTTGTCTCTGATTGGGAATCATACTTAGACAGCCTGCTTTCCACCTTAATAGTGGGTAGTTGACTTTGTTAGTGGCCTGTATAGCCCTAGTAAGCTTCACGTTAGTTTTTGTTCTTTCTTGTTTTTGTTGGCGACATTCAAAATCAAAATAAATGTACGCTCACAGCGCTGCACCTTGGTCCGGTCATTTCCCTGACGACGTTCGTGACAGAACTACCCACCACAAATGGACCACGCAGCGTGGCTAGGAGAGCAGCATTTTCTGGAGGAATGGACATGGGAGGAGATCTTGGAAGGTAAGGGACCCTGGGCATAGGCTGGAGAGTATCAGTGGCCAAGGGAGGAGATAGAGGCGGCGAAAGCAGAGCGGCGACAATACGAGGAGGTGGCACAGCGGAGCAGGCACGAGAGGCAGCCCCCCAAAAAAATTTGGGGGAGGCACACAAGGAGATTGGCTAAGTCAGGTTGGAGACCTGAGCTAACTCCTCGTGCTTACCGTAGGGAGCGTGGTACTGCGCTACATTCCAGCTCGCCGCATCGGCAAGGCTAGAGTGGGCATCCAGCCAGGACGGATGGTGCGGCACATCTGGCCTCCAGTGCGTCTCTACGGCCCAGGATATCCTGCCTCCTGTATGTCTCCCCAGCCTGGTGATGATGGTGTAGTACTAGTACTACCAGTAGAGTTGGTATCTTTCTCTATATAGGCAGGCCTTACTTTTTTGGACCATTTATCCAGAATGAGCAGCATCTACGTTTGGCTACATACAGACCGTTATTGGAATTCCCATGAGAGAGTAACAGTTAATGTTTTAACCTTTATTTAACTAGGCAAGCAATTCTTATTTTCAACGACAGCCTAGAAACAGTGGGTTAACTGCCTTGTTCAGGGGCTGAACAGCAGGTTTTTACCTTGTCAGCTTGGGGATTTGAACTTGCAACCTTTCGGTTACTAGTCCAACGATCTAACCACTAGGCTACCCTGCCGCAATGTGATTGGATGTTAATTACTTGACTAGGCTACATATTTGACCTAGGTGGTTTAATTTGAATTTTTTGGGGCAGTGAAACGAGGCTACTCAGGCGAGAAAAACAAATCTGAATTGACTATTTGAAAATTGACTATTTGAAAATATCAACCACATTTTTATTTGGCATACCCCGGCGGATTGTGCTTACTTACACCTGGGGGTACACATACCCCAGTTTGGGAATAGCCGTTATAGACCATAGAGTGTACAAACTAATGTCCCTAAAAATGATAAAGTATTCATACCCATTTATAAATCCAACCTGCTGTGGCTAGACTGACCTTGCGTATGAGTCTGATTGTAGGAGCCTCCACCTGGCCCACACGCAGCTTGTGCCAGTTCATACTGCTGAACCACCTAGAGTGGAACACAGGAAATGGGGAGCGGGTGAGAGTCCTCAGAGAGAGAGAGACCAAATAATGGGTCATACACACTGGACGGTTGGGTCATCATTGTTACCTGTGGTGGCGTACATCTTTAATCCCATTCTTGGTGTTTCCCAGCCTCTGACCCGGTCGAGGCCTATGGGCCATAACACAACATCAATAACCAATCAAAACACTTACACTTAACTGAGACATAGTTAGAACAGCACTTAACACCCCAGAACATAGGGTGGCCCATCTCTCACCTGCACAGTTTACTGATGAGGGACTTGGCCCCCTCGCCCATGTAAGGTGGGAACTTGAGCACACCGTCCAAAATTTTAGGGTAGATCTTCGCGGGCTCAGAACTGGAGAATGGAGGGCTGAAAGGTAAAACAGTCTGAGGGTAAAACAGTATTTTAGATAACAATTCTTCATTTTTGTAAACTATTAACTGAAATATCTAGCTGCTTTAAATCTTTCTGTGTGGATGTGTACAGTACCTCCCCACCAGCAGCTCATAGACTAGGATGCCCAGGGACCAGAAGTCAGCAGCAAAGTCATGTCCCTGGTTCTGGATGATTTCTGGGGCCATGTATTCCGGAGTACCACAGAATGAGTAGGTCTTATTACCGTGCACTAACTCCTTAGCAAAGCCAAAGTCCACCTAGGTGTAAAAACACACACATTCAAACCCCCACACATATCCAAACACAGAGTTATGAGTGCATTAACTATTTGGCGTCGCAAGTACATAGTCTCTTGTGATATACATTAACGTTCATAGCTGGACAGTTCACATCCAAGCAAGATTTACTTCTGGATGCCGAGATTAGAAGGCACGTACACAGAAACATGTGACAAGAGATAAAAAGTACAAGAGATTGAAGCAATGAAAGAGGGAAAGCGTAATGTAGCACTTACCAGTTTAACGTAGCCCTTGGCATCCAGCATCAGATTCTCAGGCTTGAGGTCTCTGTACATGATGCCCTTTTTATGGAGGTAGGCGTAGGCCTCCACTACACAGGCAGCGCAGAATACAGCAATGGGCTCATCAAATCGTCCACTGTAAAAAACAGAGACAATGCAGACAATACAATTTTGATCTTAATTAAATGTCTTGAAGAATCCACAACCTCAGTTGTGTTTATCTGAATGAGAAGACTTAGGGGGATTTCACTCCAAAATGGTTTGGTTGTTTTTTTTCCAAGCTCTGATGCATTTACCCCCTTAGTTCGGCACTTGGGAGCGCACTAAACAGTGCATCATGGTTCATTCAAAAACGGTGGTCTCGGTCCAATTTAATTCGTACCGTGGTGTGGTTCGGACCAAACACAGGAAAAGAACCAGTCGCACATTATTATTGGTTGTTGAACTCCTAGCATCTTATGAAATGCACACAGCATCATAACTTCAGATCTCTGAAACATTATGTGAGTAGCAACGCTACTGAGTGTATCCGATGCTCCCGAAATTTGTTGGAACACCAAAGCGAAAGTAATATGAAGATTGGGACACACAAGTGACACTTCATTATAATCATAAATGGAGAAATGTGAGAATGTTTGTCAAATAGCTAATTACTTGCATGGACATGTGGTTTTGTTTAGACATTTTTGTTCATTTGACATTTGGCAATGTGAAACCAATGGAATCAAATGAAAAAAAATACAATGTAACAAAATAGTCAAACTCTGATTCTATAGCTCAAAACTGTGTGAAAATGCCCTTAGTCAGCCATGTTTCCTCACACTTCTTTGAGCTTGGTCCAGATCTCCCCTCCTACACAGAACTCCATAATCATGTAGATGTAGCGAGTGTCTTTGAAGGCAGAATGGAGCCTGAACATCAAGAGAGAGAAAACAGGGTTAAAGTTGGTACAGTATCCTCAGTCCTCCTGGAACTTTGAGGGCTACAGCAGTGTCTGTTGATTTTTCTTTATATTTCATAGTACTTTAAGTGACCAATGAAAGCCATCGATTGACAAGGGAAGAAAGAGGTTTTAAGTGCGAGCTTAAATAATGATGCTTGGATGTTAATTAAAGGTTAGAGGTCACCCCACAATCACCTGACAATGAAGTCACTCTTGATGGCTTTGAGGATCCTCTTCTCAAACAGGACGTGCTCCTCCTGTCGCTTGGCAACAATGTGTTTCTTACTGACCCGCTTCATGGCAAAGTACTTTCCATGATGCAGAGTGGTCACCTGCGGAAAACAAAAATAACAACAACAAACAACAGTTATAAACTTTTGATCTAAAAAGAGTCATTTAACATTGAATGTAGCTTTCTAGCACGTTAAAGGGAACAGTAAGCTTTCATCAGTTGATAATACGAAGATTGTATGATCTGTTTTATTAGACTTCAGTGCAAGTATTGAGATAAACTTTTGTTATTGTCCAAATACTTATTTTCCACCATAATTTGCAAATAAATTCATAAAAAATCCTACAATGTGATTTTCTGGATTTTGTCTGTCATAGTTGAAGTGTACCTATGATGAAAATTACAAGCCTCTCTCATCTTTTTAAGTGGGAGAACTTGCACAATTGGTGGCTGACTAAATACTTTTTTGCCCCACTGTAATTGTCAGATTAGGATCCAAAACTCTCAAAATATTGTCTGTGAGTATAACAGAACTGATATTGCAGGCAAAAACCTGAGGAAAATCCAACTAGGAAGTGCCTCTTATTTTGAAAGCTCCCTGTTCCATTGCATGCCTTCCCTCCTTCCCGCTTACACATGGTGTGAAAAGTCTTTAGACATATTTTCAGGCTTTTATTTTGAAGAATTTGTGAGAAAGATCACATCGCATCATTGGATGGCTGGATGCCAGCAGTGTTTTGCATGCGCAACAGCTTGGAGCAGACATTTTCTCTCTCTCTCCTATTGAAGAAGCCACAGTCCAGGTGAAATATTATAAATTATTTATTGTTAAAACAACCTGAGGATTGATTATAAAAAACATTTTACATGTTTCTATGAACTTTACGGGATACAATTTGGAATTTTCGTCTGCCCAGTCGTGATCGATCAAGCCTGTTGATTTCTGAACATAACGCGCCAACCAAATTGAGGTTTTTGGATATAAAAATAATCTTTATCAAACAAAAGGAACATTTATTGTGTAACTGGGAGTCTCGTGAGTGCAAACATCCGAAGATCATCAAAAGTAAGCAATTCATTTTATTGCTTTTCTGACTTTTGTGACCAATCTACTTGGCTGCTAGCTGTTTGTAATGTTTTGTCTGCTGAGAGAGATGTCCTTACATAAACACTTGGTAGACTTTCGCCGAAAGTTTTTTTTAAAATCTGACACGCCAGGTGGATTAACAACAAGCTAAGCTGTGTTTTGCTATATTGCACTTGTGATTTCATGAAATTAAATATTTTTAGTAATTTAATTTGAATTTGGCGCTCTGCAATTCAGCGGATGTTGACGAAAATGATCCCGCTAACGGGATGCGTGCATCAAGAAGTGAATTCTCTATTTGGTTAGGTCAGGGTGTGACTAGGGTGAGCAATCTATGTTTTCTATTTCTTTGTTGGCCGGGTATGGTTCTGATTGGGGATCATACTTAGGCAGCCTTTTTCCACCTGTAGTTTGTGGGATCCTGTTTTTGGTACTGTGCTGTTTATCCCTACTAGACGTTAAGTTTCGTTTTGGTGTTTTTTCAGTGTTCATTTAATAACTTAAAATGTACGCCTACCTCGCTGCACCTTGGTCCGATTCTTCCATTGACGAACGTAACAATATCCACAATTTTTCTTCCTCATGATGCCATCTATCTTGTGAAGTGCACCAGTCCCTCCTGCAGCAAAGCATCCCCAACAACATGATGCTGCCACCCCCATTCTTCACTGTTGGGATGGAGTTTTACGGCTTGCAAGCCTCCCCCTTTTTCCTCCAAACACAACAATGGTGATTATGGCCAAACAGTTCTTCCAAACATCCAACTTCAACTGTATGTCATCAACCCAGGATATGGCATATCTCCTTGGCCCTGGGGTCATCCTCTCCTCTCAGGTGGGGATGAAGACCAGGACAAATCCCCATTCTTTGACCGGAATGTAACAACCTCAGCAGGGCCCTCTTCCTCATCAATGGATTGTTCCACATCGGTTGTCTCTTGGTCTAGATCATATTCTTCAACTTCTGACACTTCCTACTCTAATGAATCTTCACTGTCAGTTTCCTGGCCTCTCTCCTCCTCACCAGTCATGATCAAGAGCCTCACATACAGTATATCGTTTGGTTATTGTGCTGCCAGAGGATGAATTGTGAGCAAGGCCTCAAAAAAGCTTTACATACCAGAACTGCGAGAAAAGTATGTAAGTATGCCAACAGGTGTGGTTCCGGTGGGGGAAAGATTCTATTGGGGAAAGGTTGCTATGGAAGCCAAGAAGGGGAGTGAGGTAGGTGTGTGTGTGTGTGTGTGTGCTGAAACACACATGCATGTGGGGGTCTGGGGGAGGAAGTGTGTCCATCTGATGAATGTGCCTGAACTCAATTTTAAACGCTAATTGTCGCCTCACCCATTCATTTCTAATGACCAGTCATTTTTGGCCAGGAACACCACAGGTGTACAAAAGTTCAATAAAACACCCAAAATGTAATGAAAATCATGAAAATGTATTTTGTGTGTTCAAATGCCCTGTATGGACAAAGTCATGGAACCTTATGACAATCAGATTAAATGAAATACATATTTCAGAGAAAAAAACTTGTAAATCGGTACGACCGGAACACAGCAGGAGGGTTAACATGGAGGTTCAGTCGGTATTAGAATGAGTAACTAGCAATAACCTGGTGCTACAGTGCCTTCCGAAAATATACATATCCCTTGAAACATATTTTTTTCATTCTCAAAGGAGAGGTACAGGGGACATGTTTGGTGGTTACAGTGATCCAAAACTAGGAAAGTTGCGACAAACAAATGGCTGCTACAAAGTCACAATGGGAGCTCTTTCTAGAGCACCCAGTTAAATTGTGCTTAAGAATTTATTTTAAATTTCTTAATGGTTAAACTAGTAAGAAATATGTTATTATTGGAGAAATCTGAGTTTACTACATTTACGGTCATCCTAAATTAAGATATTATATACATTTTCTATATCTAATTAATTTATATTATGCTACTTTCCATGATGTGGACAGTATGTGCTACTACATTGCAAAAGCTGACCCCATCGAATTGGGGGGAATTACACATCCTTTTTAACTGAGATTGAGAATGTGAAAAGTTTATAGTAAACATGATGACAAGATCAATTGCTTAAAACAGATCAATACCTTCGGTTTTGTACTGTTAATTTTGTCATAAGCGCTGGGGTCGCAGGACTTAGAACGCTATACATTTCTTTCTCAAATGGCATGAATAATTAGTTGCGGCCTCTCTATAAAAGTTGCTGGCCACACACCAATACACAGATTTGACCGTCAAACTATCACTTAAACAGTAGCCAACCGTTGTCATTGTTGACATGCTATGGTGGATCGTGATTCATTGAAGTTACCTAACAGAAAAAGTGGTTGTTCCCTTTTCTGTATTGGCGGCCTCCCAAAATCGTCATCCGCAATTCCAATATATAGTATATTTAATTTTTATTTAATCATGTGAGTTGACTGAGAATACCTTCTATTTTTTTGATATATATTTTTATTTCACCTTTTTTAACAAGGTAAGCCAGTTGGGAACAAGTTCTCATTTACAACTGCGACCAGGCCAAGATAAAGCAAAGCAGTGCGACAAAAACAACAAAACAGAGTTACACATGGGATAAACAAACGTACAGTCAATAACACAATAGAATAATCTATATACGGTGTGTGCAAATGTAGTAAGATTAGGGAGGTAAGGCAATAAATAGGCCATAGTGGTGAAATAATTACAATTTAGCATTAACAAACCTCCAGACGAGCTTCAATGCCATACAACACTTCTTCCGTGGCCTCCAACTGCTCTTAAATGCTAGTAAAACTAAATGCATGCTCTGCAACCGATCGCTGCCCGCACCCGCCACGACTAGGATCACTACTCTGGACGGTTCTGACTTAGAATATGTGGACAACTACAAATACCTAGGTGTCTGGTTAGACTGTAAACGCTCCTTCCAGACTCACATTAAGCATCTCCAATCCAAATCTCCAATCCATTAAATCTAGAATCAGATTCCTATATCACAACAAAGCCTCCTTCACTCATGCTGCTAAACATACCCTCTTAAAACGGACTATCCTACCAATCCTTGACTTCGGCGATGTCATTTACAAAATAGCCTCCAACACTCTACTCAGCAAATTAGATGTAGTCTATCACAGTGCCATCCGTTTTGTCACCAAAGCCCCATATACTACCCACCACTGCGACCTTTATGCTCTCGTGGACTGGCCCTCACTTCATATTTGTCGCCAAACCCACTGGCTCCAGGTCATCTATAAGTCTTTGTGTCACGACTTCGGCTGAGGTCGGCTCCTCTCCTTGTTCGGGCGGCGTTCGGCGGTCAACGTCACCGGCTTTCTAGTCATCACCGATCCATTTTTCCTTTTGTTTTGTCTTGATTACGCACACCTGATTTCTATTCCCTTATTATGTTCCTTATTTAACCTCTCGTCTACCTTTCTGTTTTGTCCATGATTGTTTTGTGTTACCGTGTGTTGGAGGGTTTTCTCATGACGTGATGTTTCCTTGTTGGAGATATTCCGTTTTTGTATTAATATTTTGAGTAAAGACTTTTGTGTTTTTCCTCAAACCTGTGTCCTGCGCCTGACTCACAACAAACCTAGACACTGTTACACTTTGCTAGGTAAAGCCCGGCCTTATCTCAGCTCACTGGTCACCATAGCAACACCCAGCCGTAGCGTGCGCTCCAACAGGTATATTTCAATGGTCATCCCCAAAGCTGACTCCTGCTTTGGCTGCCTTTCCTTCCAGTTTTCTGCTGCCAATGACTGGAACGAATTGCAAAAATTACTGAAGCTGGAGACTTATATCTCCCTCACTAACTTTAAGCATCAGCTGTCAGAGCAGCTTACTGATCACTGCACCTGTACAGAGCCCATCTGTAAATTGCCCACTCAACTACCACATCCCCATATTGTTTTTTATTTTTGCTCTTTTGCACCCCAGTATCTCTACCTGCACATCTATCACTCCAGTGTTAACACAGTGTCCAAAGAAGGGCCGGAATTGTACAGAATGGTTTCAGAGAATCACCAGCCGCAAGAGCGACATCATTGATATATACTGAGAAAAGAGTTGGCCCGAGAATTGAACCTTGTGGCACCCCCATTGACTCACTGAACCCTATCTGAGAAGCAGTTGGTGAACCAGGTGAGGCAGTTATTTGAGAAACCAAGGGTGTTGAGTCTACGATAAGAATGCGGGGATTGACAGAGTTGAAAGCCTTGGCCAGGTCGATGAAGACTGCTGCACAGTACTGTCTTTTATTGTCCATTGTTATGATATCGTTTAGGACCTTGAGCGTGGCTGAGGTGCACCCATGACCAGCTCAGAAACCAAAGGAAAAGGTACATTGGGATTCGAAATGGTCTGTGATCTGTTTGTTAACTTAGTGCTCAAACGGCAGGGCAGGTGGAAATAGTTCTAGAACAGTTTGGGTCTAGTGTGTCTCCCCCTTTGAAGAAGGGGGTGGCCGTGGCAGCTTTCCAATCTTTAGGGATCTCAGACGACACGAAAGAGAGGTTGAACAGGCTAGTAATAGGGGTTGCAACAATTGTGGCAGATAAGTTTAGAAAGAGATGGTCCAGATTGTCTAGCCCAGCTGATTTGTGGGGGTCCAGATTTTGCAACTCTTTCAGAACATCAGCTATCTGGATTTGGGTGAAGGAGAAGCGGTGCTGCGGGGGGTGCAGAGCTGTTGGCCGGGATAAGGGTAGCCAGGTGGAAAGCATGGCCAGTCATAGAAAAATGCTTGTTGAAATTATCATCTATCGTGGATTTATCGGTGGTGACAGTGTTTCCTAGCCCCAGTGCAGTCGGCAGCTGTGAGGAGGTACTCTTATTCCCCATGGACTTTACAGTGTCCCAAAACATTTGGAATTTGTGCCACAGGACGCAAATTTCTGTTTGAAAAAGCTAGCCTCTGCTTTTCTAACTTACTGTGTCTATTGGTTCTTAACTTCCCTGAAAGGTTGCATATCACAGGGGCTATTCGTTGCTAATGCAATAGGCCAGAGGATGTTTTGTGCTGGTCAAGAGCAGTCAAGTCTGAAGTGAACCAAGGGCTATATCTGTTCTTAGTTCTACATTTTTTGAATGTGGCATGCTTATTTGAGATGGTGAGGAAAGCACTTTTAAAGACTAACCAGGCATCCACTACTGACGGAATGAGGTCAGTATCCTTCCAGGATACAGTGGCCAGGTAGATTATAAAGTCCTGCTCGCTGAAGTGTTTTAGGGAGCATTTGACAGTGATTAGGGTTAGTCATTTGACCGCGGACCCATTACGGACGCAGTCAATGAGGCAGTGATCACTGAGATCCTGGTTGAAGACAGCAGAGGTGTATTTAGAGGGCAGGTTGGTCAGGATGATATCTATGAGCGTGCCCGTGTTTCCGGATTTGGGGTTGTACCTGGTAGATTCCTTGATAATTTGTGTGAGATTGAGGGCATCTAGCTTAGATTGTAGGATGGTCGGGGTGTTAAGCATATCCCAGTTTAGGTCACCTAACAGTACGAACTCTGAAGATAGATGGGGGGCAATTAATTCACAATTTTCTGCAACGACCTAAGGAAAGTTAAAAAAAAACATAGGCCTAGTTACATACAAAATACCAGGAAGCAAAAAATACAACACAAAAAAAAAACATAAGATCAGTCATATAATCATAAAAATCAAACACATTCTTCCAAACACACAACTACTCATTCAAGGGTTTTCTTTAGCTTGACTATGTTCTACATTGTAGAATAATAGTGAAGACATCCAAACTATGAAATAACACATATGGAATCATGTAGTAACCAAAAAAGTGTTAAACAAATCAAAATAATGTTTATATGTGTGGTTCCCACCGTGACGCATGGAGGGGGAGGTGTGGGTGTTTTTCTGGTGACACTGTCAGTGGTTTATTTAGAATTCAAGGCACACTTAACCAGCATGGCTACCACAGCATTCTACAGTGATACGCCATCCCGTCTGATTTGAGCCTATAATTTGTTGTTCATGGGCTATTTGACCAAGGAGAGTGATGGAGTGCTGCATCAGATGACCTGGCCTCCACGACCACCCGACCTCAACTAGGGCTGTGGCGGTCACAAAATTTTGTCAGCCGGTGATTGTCAAGCAAATAACTGTCGGTTTCACAATAATTGATCGGTAATTAACATAAACACATTTAGCATCTCCTGGTTTCCCTACATAGCCTACAAGCAATTTTAAAAGTCATGTAAATCATAAATAAATAAAAATCCATTTAAATTACATGTTGTATTGCAACAAAATAGTAAAAACACCAAGGGGATGAATACTTATATACAGTGCCTTTTAAAAGTATTCATCCCCTTGGTGTTTTTACTATTTTGTTGCAATACAACATGTAATTTAAATGGATTTTTATTTGCATTTCATGTAATAGACATACACAAAATATTCCAAAATTGTGAATTGAAATGGAGAAAAAAAACTTGTTTAAAGAAAATTCAAAACTGAGAAGTGGTCTGTGCATATGTATTCACCCCCTTTGCTACGAAGCCCTTAAATAAGATCTGGTGCAACTAATTATCTTCAGAAGTCACATAATTAGTTAAATAAAGTCCACCTATGTACATTCTAAGTGTCACATGATCTCAGTATATATATATACATACACCTGTTCTGAAAGGCCCCAGAGTCTGCAACACCACTAAGCAAGGGGCACCACCAAGCAAGTGGCACCATGAAGACCAAGGAGCTCTCCAAACAGGTCAGGGACAAAGTTGTTGAGAAGAACAGATCAGGGTTGAGTTATAAACAAAATATCAGAAACATTGAACATCCCACAGAGCACCATTGAATCCATTATTAAAAATTGGAAAGAATATGGCACCACAACAAACCTGCCAAGAGAGGGCCGCCCACCAAAACTCACAGACCAGGCAAGGAGGGCATTAATCTGAGGCAACAAAGAGACCAAAGATAACCCTGAAGGAGCTACAAAACTCCACAGCGGAGATTGGAGTATCTGTCCATGGGACCACTTTAAGCCATACACTCCACAGAACTGGGCTTTATGGAAGAGTGGCCATAAAACATTTCTTAAAGAAAAAAAATAAGCAAACCCGTTTGGTGTTCACCAAAAGGCATATGGGAGACTCCCCAAATTAATGGAAGAAGGTACTCTGGTCAGATGAGACTAAAATTGAGCTTTTTCACCATCAAGGAAAACGCCATGTATGGTGCAAACCCAACACCTCGCGTCACCCCGAGTATACCATCCCCAAAACATCCCCACAGCATCATGCTGCCATCACTATGCTTCACTGTGAGAATGTTTTTCATCGGCAGGGACTTGGGCACTGATCAGAATTGAAGGAATGATGGACTGCGATAAAAAAAGGGAAATTCTTGAGGGAAATCTGTTTCAATCTTCCAGAGAATTGAGACTGGGACGGAGGTTCAACTTCGAGCAGGACAATGACCCTAAGCATACTGCTAAAGCAACACCCGAGTGGTTTAAGGGGAAACATTTAAATGTCTTGCAATGGCCTAGGTAAATCAAATTATGTTGTGTTGTGTAAATCAAATTATACAACCCCTCCCCCCCCCAAACAAAAAATTACATTCCAGGTTGTAAAGGCAACAAAATAGGAAAAATGCAAAGGGGGGATACTTTCGCAAGCCACTGTAGTCTACACCTTCACAATAAATCCACTATTTATTTTAGACAGGTCTGAAGAAGCGGTCTAAAATATATTTCAGAAGAAATTAATAGCATAATCTGAGTTGTCTTTGTTAAGTGCTGATGTGGCTATGCCAAATGACACTAGTTCATTTAGCAGACAAGATTTGCTTATAATTCCATGGCATTATTGTATATTATTTTATTGTTAGAATACAATTGAACAAAGCTGAAGAATACATACCGTGGGGAGAACAAGTATTTGATACACTGCCGATTTTACAGGTTTTCCTACTTAGAAAGCATGTAGAGGTCTGTAATTTTTATCATAGGTACACTTCAACTGTGAGAGATGGAATCTAAAACAAAAATCCAGAAAATCACTGTATGATTTTTAAGTAATTAATTAGCATTTTATTGCATGACATAAGTATTTGATCACCTACCAACCAGTAAGAATTCCGGCTCTCACAGATCTGTTAGCTTTTCTTTAGTTTATTATAGTACAAGGGGCAGGCAAAAGGTAAGTCAAGGCAGGCAAAGAATCAAAAAACCAAATCAGAGTCAGGCAGGCACAGGACGGCAGGCAATCGGTAGGTCAAGGCAGGCAAAGAGTCGCAATCCAAATCAGAGTCAGGCTGGTACAGGACAGCAGGCAGGATCAGGGTCAGGACAGGCAGAAAGGTCAGAACTGGGAAGACTAGTTAAAACAAATACTAGAGAGGAGGGAGAGGGGTGGGCCTGGAAACAGGAGACAAAAGGCTGTGAGACAGATGTTTAACCTCTCTTGGGTAGGGGGCAGTATTTTGACGTTCGGGGGGGAAAAGGGTTCCCAAAGTAAACTGCCTGTTACTCAGGCCCAGAAGCTGGGATATGCATATAATTGGTAGATCTGGATAGAAAACATTATAATGTTTCTACAACTGTCCAAATTACATCTGTGAGTATGACAGAACTGATATAGCAGGCGAAACCCCGAGGACAAACCACCCCCAGTCTACCACTATTTTTAATGGCTATCACTTTTATTATAAGGCCAAGACCTCCCAGATTTCAGTTCTTAGGGCTTCCACTAGAAGTCTTTAGAAAGAGTTTCGGGCTTATTTTTGGAAAAATGAGCCATACATTGTAGTTTTTCTAGGTGGCTCCCATTTCAGCTGTAGTGTTTTCAAGCACGTGGAAGAGAGCCCGTTCATTGGAATTCTTCGCCGGTAATGACAATAACGATTCTCCTTCTTAAATGTTTTCGTTTATTTTAGTATTAGGGTACCTAAGGTTTGATTATAAACGTTGTTTGACTTGTTTGGAAAAGTTTATTAGTAACGTTTGGGATTCATTTTGTATGCATTTTGAAGGAGGGAAACTGGGTGGATTATTGACAAAAGCTTGTCAGCTAAAATTATTTTTTATGGAGATAAAGAAGGACATTATCGAACAAAAGGACAATTTGTGATGTAACTGGGACCTTTTGGAGTTCCAACAGAAGATGATCATCAAAGGTAAGACTTTTTTTATATCGCTATTTCTGACTTTTGTGTCGCACCGGCCTGGTTGAAATATGTTTTTCATGTGTTTGTATGCGGGGCGCTGTCCTCAGATAATTGCATGGTGTGCTTTCGCCGTAAAGTATTTTTGAAATCTGACAGCTGGATTAACAAGAAGTTAAGCTTTATTGTGATGTATTACACTTGTGATTTTCTGAAAGTTAAATATATATAATACTGTAGTTAGAATTTTGTGCACTGCAATTTCACCGGATGTTGGTAATAACAAGTTAATCCTAGACACATGAAAAGTGGGATGTATACAGACGGTGTGGGGCAACAGAAGACGAACAGCAGAGGGGCTAAGGATTTTTGAGATGGGGAAAGGACCGATGAAACGGGGGGAAGATTACAGGACTCCACCCGGAGGGGCAGGTCCCGAGTGGAAAGCCATACACTCTGCTCGTGCCAACAGCGGGGAGCAGGGATCCGGTGGCGATCAGCCTGTGGCTGATACCTGAATGTGGTCTTCAGAAGAGCGGCCCGGGCTCTCTTCCAGGTACGGCGATAGCGGTGGACGAACATCTCGGCAGAGGGTATGCTAACTTCTTCTTGCTCAGGGAAGAGCAGGGGATCATTCGAAGAGCAAGAGACCAGTGGCCGAGCCGGGAAGTGTGTTACGGGCGTCCGGCTGCACAATATGGACCAGGCTCTCTATACCACAGACGAGTGCAGTCGCTAGACAGGAGGTAAGGAGGATGGTCTCAGAGTCAGACGGAGTAGTAGCGGGGCTAAACAAATGTGAAAGTGCGTCAGGTTTCACATTCTTGGATCCCGGGTGGTAGAAGAAAGTGAAATTGAAACGGGTAAATAACAGGGCCCAACGAGCCTGCCTAGGGTTGAGTAGAATGGCGGTGCGGAGATATTCCAGGTTGTTATGGTCAGTCCACAGTAAGAATGGGTGTTCCGCCCCCTCCAACCAGTGCCTCCACTCCTCCAACGTCACCTTGACAGCGAGCAGTTCTCTATTCCCCACATCATAGTTCCTTTCAGCA
Source organism: Oncorhynchus kisutch (assembly GCF_002021735.2). Lineage (NCBI taxonomy): Eukaryota > Metazoa > Chordata > Actinopteri > Salmoniformes > Salmonidae > Oncorhynchus > Oncorhynchus kisutch. The sequence goes on from NC_034185.2 coordinate 40,050,294, forward strand.
GGTGTAAGACTATTGTAGAGAAAAGTGCTGGGGTGCAGCTTTTGATCCTGGGTAGAACACTGGCACAGGACAGCCCCCACTTCAACATCCCAGGCTTCGACCTCCACCACAAACTGACGGGAGGGGTCTGGATGAATTAAGATGGGGCTGTAGTGAATTGATGTTTGAGGTCAGAGAACGCCTGGTCAGCTGCTTGAGACCACATGAACGGAGACTTGGGAGAAGTGAGTGCTGAGAGGGGGAAAGCTAGGGTGCTGTAACCCCAGATGAAGTAGCAGTAGAAGTGAGCAAATCCAAGGAAACGTTTCAGTTGCATTCTGGATGTGGGTTGAGTTCAATCGACCACAGCTCTCACCTTGTCGGGATCCATCTGTATATGTCCTACAGTGATGACGTATCCTAGGAAGGAGTTGATGAAGCGATGGAATTCACACTTCTCCGCTTTAATGAAGAGCTGCTTCTCCAGGAGTCGCTGAAGGATCTGTCGGACGTGCTCTTGAGCTTAATGGGGAAAGACAAGGATATCGTCGAGGTAGACAAACAAAAAATGGTTCAGCATGTCCCGAAGCATATCGTTGACCAGGGCCTGGAACATAGCGGGAGTGTTGGTCAGTCCCGAAAGGCATAACCAAGTACTCATAGTGCCCGCCAGCCGTGTTAAAGGCTGTCTTCCAGCCGCCAACGTGCGATCATCCACCGCGTAGTCTGCCACACTATGTGTGAGTCTTGATGTAGTTGGAGAAGTGTACGAGCAGCCTCTCTCCTGGACAATGGAGAATCTAACACTTTTCGTACCTCCGCCACATACTCCTCCAGACTGAGGCAAACAGTGGACTGTTGCTCCCAAACCGCCGTAGCCCAGGCGAGTGCCATCCCGGACATCAACGTTATGAGGTACGCTATTTTTGAGCGGTTCGAGGGGAACGAAAAAGGCTGCAGCTCGAAGATGAGGGACACTGGAAGAGAAAAGCCTGGCAGGATCCAGTATCTTCAGCGTAGCAATCCAGAGGTGGTAAGTGAGGTTCTCGGGACACCGAGGTAGGCTTGGAAGAAGCGTTGCTGGTGGCAGGGTTGCTGAGAGTCTGGGGGATTACGGTTGTGGCTTGCTGCCTAGTAAGGAATCCGCGGAATTGCTCCAGGAATGTATTGCATGCATGGTCATGTCATTCTGCCCTCCATAAGGCTTTGCAGTAACTCCTCATGTCTTCCAATGGTGGCTTCTTGGGAGGAGACAGCATTGCGGAGCTGGTCCGATTCTGCTGGGTCAGTCATGGCCAGTTCGTACTATCACAGCTCAGGCTAAGACCCAGCTGCAGACACAGGAGGCGGATAGGACGAGTCTCAGAGTTTATTATAGTACAAGGGACAGGCAAAAGGTAAGTCAAGGCAGGCAAAGAGTCGTAATCCAAATCAGATTCAGGCAGGTACAGGACGGCAGGCAGGATCAGGGTCAGGATAGGCAGAAAGGTCAGACCTGGGAAGACTAGGAAAGACTAAAACTAGAGCACAGGAGACACAGGAACATGCTGGTAGGACTTGATGGGACAAGATGAACTGGCAACAGACAACCAAAAATGCAGGTATAAATACACAGGGGACAATGAGGGGAGATTGGAGACACCTGGTGGGGGATGGAGACAAGTACGAATACAAGTGAAACAGATCAAGGGTGTGACAAATACTTTGTCCTGCATCAGACTAATGATGATTTGAAAAAAGTTGCTTGAAAAGGCATGAGCTCCGCTTAGTTTTTTTTTGCGCAGGCTTTACACACTCCAATAGTCTCTAGATAGCAATAGATAATGCCTCAAATTTCACAGCGGCATACCCTTTGTGGCAGTAATGCACCCTAAAAAAATCCATGCCTTTTACAGCCCGGAGTGCTGCGTGGTGCCCTTCTCCCTGAGTGTGAGTCGCAATATGAAGCGTCTCTCACTCACATGCCTCTCTGTCACAAGTCTTTCTCACAGGCTACAAGTTAAGACAGACACATCGGGGATGCACCTGCATGCGTCCTTATCCATTTCCGAGGTGCATATTGAAGATATTGGAAGAAACTTTCACATTTACTTTGTCAGCCAACAAGAAGAGTATGCCTAACAAACAGAAAAAACACTATCCTATGTCAATCTACAATCCCCCATAGTACTATTCAGTGCGAGAAATAAAATAAAAACATTTATCTTCTCCATACTTGAAACTCACACGCTACGAATATATGCCAGTTAGACTCTACACCCTTTGTAAAGCGGATTAATGTGCTTAATTTTAAGTTATTTGGACACTTTTGTTGTGATAAAAACCTTATTAAAACATATAGGCCTATGGGCTAGGCTACATAAGGTGTGTGACTATGATTGAAAAGGCATTGTTTCTTATGCTGGACATCATTCACAAGTGATATATAATTCACAAGTGATAGGTTAATATTGTCACCCATCAGACTATTCTTGACTTAATCTTGTCTTTACATATACTCAATAATATGGTGACATTTGTTTTGATTTAGAATGGACCATTATCATGCACCTGTATCGAAACAGGGTCAGCGGGAAATAATTACATGTCATCTATGAAATTAAATAGCGACAGGAGGATGCTTTTCCCTGTGGTTTATTTTCATGCCAGCCAGGTAGGCTATGTGCTTAAAATGAGGAAAGTTGAGAAAGAAATATGGTAGGCCTAGCCTATAGAAAGCTAATGTGATCCTCCTATTTTTATTAGCATCACTCTGCATAGCCTATAGAAATGTTGTGCAACATGGGCTCTCATGGAGTGTTTGATTGGGTTTTCGAATACATTTGCATTGATGTCACAGTGATTAGAGGGACAATAGAGTGCTGAATTCCAGGCAGTTAGTAGGTTTGGTATGCTACTACTAACCGGCAGCAGAATCACAGCTGGAGAAGCCTAATTACCATGACTAAACCGTCATGTGGAATTTGACTGCCTTCATGACTCGTGACCGTCGGTGTCGCGGTAATATGGTCACCGCAACAGCCCTAACCTCAACCCAATTGAGATGGTTTGCGATGATTTGGACCACAGAGTGAAGAAAAATCTGCCAACAAGTCCTCAGTATATGTGGAACTCCTTCAAGACTTTTGGAAAAGCATTCCTAATGAAGCTGGTTCAGAGAATGCCAAGAGTGTGCAAAGCTGTCATCAAGGCAAAGGGTGGCTACTTTGAAGAATCTGTTTAAAGAATTTGTTTAACATGTTTTTTTAACATGTTTTTCATTATTCCATATGTGCTATTTCATAGTTTTAATGTCTTCACTATTATGCTACAATGTAGAAAATAGTAAAAATAAAGAAAAACTCTGGAATGAGTAGGTGTGTCCAAACTTTTGACTGGTACTGTAAGTATTCACAACCCTGAGTGAGTACATGTTAGAATCACATTTGGCAGCAACAGCAGCTGTGGGTCTTTCTGGGTCAGTGTCTGGGTCAGTGTCTAAGAGATTTGCACACCTATATTGTACAATCTTTGCCCATTATTATTTTCAAAATTATTCAAGCTCTGTCAAATTGGTTGCTGATCATTGCTAGACAACCATTTCCAAATCTTGCCATACATTTCAAGCAGATTTAAGTCAGAACTGTAACTGAGCAATTCCAGTATGGATTTAGCCTTGTGTTTTAGGTTATTGTCTTGCTGAAAGTTTAATTAATCTCCCAGTGTCTGGTGGAAAGCAGACTGAACCAGGTTTTCTAGGATTTTGCCTGTGCTTAGCTCCATTCTGTTTATTTTTTATCGTCAAACTCCTCTGTCCTTAACGATAACTAGCATACCCATAACATGATGCAGCCACCACTATGCTTGTAAAATAGAGAGTGGTACTCAGTAATGTGTTGTATTTGCCCTAAACGCAAGACTTTGTATTCAGTAGAAAAAGTGAATTGCTTTGCCACATTTTCTTTTGCTTTATGCCTTGTTGCAAACAGGGTGCATTTCTTTGAATTTTTTTATTCTGTACAGGCTTTCTTCTTTTCACTCTGTCAATTAGGTTAGTATTGTGGAGTAATAGCCATTCAACTCTGTAACTGTTTTAAAGTCAGCACTGGCCTCATGGTGAAATCCCTGAGCGTTTTCCTTCTTCTCTAGCAATTGAGTTAGCAAGGACTCCTGTATCTTTGTATTGACTGGGTGTATTGATGTCACGCCTACTCCCACTCCCCTTCTCCAGCGCACGTCATCGCCGATCTACTAACCACCAGCCCTGGCAACCATTACTACACACCTGCTCCCCATCATTACACACACCTGGACTTCATCCTCACCTTGATTTACCTCTCCTTTATTTAGCCCTCAGTAGCCTCAGTCTTCAGGCAGAATTGGTTTGTTTTGATTCACGGTCTGGACGCTTGTCATGTTTTGTTTATCTGCATTTATCATTAGTGAAATCACCTTCTGCACCTGCTTCCTGACGTATACGGAACAATTTATACATGATTCAAGTGTAATTAACTTAGTTAGGCTTGCCATAAGAAAGAGGATGAATACTTATTGACATTTCAGCTTTTCATTTTTTATTACTTAGTAAAAATTCAGAAAACATAATTCCACTTGGACATTATGGGATATTGTTTGTAGGCCAGTGACAAAAATCGCAATTTTATCCATTTTAAGTTCAGGCTACAAAATGTGGGAAAAAAATTGTGAAAACTTTATGAAGGCGCTTTGAATATCTCCAAACCTAAAAGCATAATATTTGGGAGAATTAACCCTACATCTCATCTGGATCTATTATTGAATAATGTGGCTATTGAGCAAGTTGAAGAAACTAAACTGCTGGGTGTCACCCTAGATAGCAAGCTATCATGGTCAAAACAAACTCAATGTCACTAAAATGGGAAGAGGTCTGTCCGTGATCAGGCGTTGCTCGGATTTCTTGATAACTCAGTCAACCAGACAGGTCCTACAGTCCAGTAAAGGGGGCTTTATTATTCTTATGTAGTGGGTTTTGTGATGAACAAGCCATCTGAGTTTGCCATTTTGACCAACATTTTATTTAAGGTGCTCCAAAGCTTTTTACTATCATTCTTTATATCATTTATCTTTGCTTTAATATTAGAGTTTCTTCTTTTTATTCACATGATTTCTCAATTTGCAGTACGTTTGCTAATCGGTTGTGCTGCCAGATATATTTGCCATACCTTTTGCCTCATCCCCCTCAACCATACAATTTTTCCCCCCATCATCAATCCATGTGGATTTACCCGTTTTTACAGTCATTTTCTTAATGGGTGCAGACCACCAAATATTCTTTACATCATCAACATAAGAATCACCTACAAAACGTATTGTACTGTATGACCGCTTCTACATGTGTTGAAAATACCGAACTGTCTGTTCAAGGAGTTGGCACACAGCTCGGACAATCATCGATATCACACAAGACATGCAACCAGAGGTCTATTCACAGTCCCCAGGTCCAGAATAGAGCCTGGGAAACACACATTATTAAATAGAGCCATGACTAAATGTAACTCTGCAACCCCAGGTAACTCATGCTAGCAATAAAACCAGATAGAAGAACACCTTACGGCACGACAGGGACTGTGAAGAGACACAGGCATGTTGTATTGTATTATGTATCGACTATCTTAAGATGAATTGACTAGATGTGGGTCGCTCTGGACGGGCGTGTCTGATGAATGGCTACATTGAAATGTAAATGTAGTGCTATGTATTTATATATATTATGTATTTAATGTTGGGTTTCCTGTTTGGACCCCAGGAAGAGTAGCCACTGCATCGGTAGCAGCAAATTGGGGATCCTAATAAATATTAAACACTTAATCAGTTGGTTTCAGCCTCTAACTTGCCAAACACAACTACAACACCAAACTCACACACATACCAGTTCAACTCGACCAAACCCTCCCACTCCGAGAGTGACAGGTTCTCCCTGGTAACGCCCCTCCTGGTACAGTACGGGGATCAGGTCCTTCAGTCTCAGATAGGAACTAGGACTGGTCTTCTCTGGAGCATCTGGCTCCTCCAAAACCTTAGAGCTGATGCTGGGACACAGACAACAGTTACACAGCTTGACTAGACTAAAGTGGTGAACATAGAACTAGGAGGAGAAGGGCACTGCTAAAAGGGGCAAGTGTGTCTGTACTCACTCATCATGGAGCTCCAGGTGTTCAATGGGGATTGTCTCCTCAAACACCCTGGAAGTGTAAAACGTGTCAGACCATTGGTCATTCAATCAATCGATAAACCAATCGATTAAGAAATGTAATGTTACTTGTTCAGACTCACTCCTTATCGATGGAGAAGCAGGTCACAGGGCCAACAGCAGTACATGTTGCAGTCCTCAGGATTTCACTGCGGGTTACATACAGATCCACACTTATGAGCAGCCACATTAACTAATAGCTACTGCACACCGAGGTCATTTTAATGAACAACATGAAGTCTATTCATAGCCTTAGCTACTAATGTATCCATGGTTACCGTATCAGGGCCAATTCCCCGAAATGCTCCCCTTTGCCCATCTTGCGAATCTGTTTCTCCTGCCCATTCAACTTCTTAGTCACCTTGACCTGAGGGCAGACACACACACGTGCCCACATGCACGTACACACATCCACACACACACATAGGCAGGCATTATTAGCAGGCACACATACACACACATTTTTGTCATTAGTAAACACATGGGTTGGTAAGCACAGGCAGGAGTATTGTAGACTCCAATCCTCCACTAGTGTAGTAAGTCGTTGTTCACTATGATCATCAAACAAAGGATGTAAAAAAACTGTGGAGTCTTACTTGCAAACATAAGCACACAGTTAAAGTTAAACAGCTTCTCACGCTGGAAATGTGTAATCACCCAATTAATATAGTTGATGTACTTGCATGTGACCAAACGCTAAATTGTAGCTGTTCCCATCAGATAACATGATATGGAACAAGTTAGCTCTATGCTAACCTCACCAGGTGGCAGTGATTACATCCTGGCACAAATTCTGCTTCCAGCCCATCAAAGATCTTAGATTTTCAAGAAATAGGTCAACCTTAGCCACTAGAGAGAGATTTTAAATTTACAAACTCAAGGTTTACTTGTTCTGTAACAAAATGTGACGTGAAATATTGCACTGGTGAATCCTTGACCATACAAATAGCTACTACTAACATTAGGCAACATTTAAAAATGTTTGCATATATGACAAAATCCACATGTTTGTGTATCTGTTTCAAACACCCCCGTGTGCTCTTTTAGAAAAAATATAAATGAGGTCCTTACAAGAAAGTTTGTTGTACATTGTTTGAAAAAACAACAGTTATGTAGGCTATAGCTGTCATTATCACTTCTAGGTGCCACATACTGCTAAAGCGATTGACTTATAATTGATAGTGTTTTTTAATCTCAGGTTCGAGCCCAGTTCGCATCAATTTTTGTTGTTGTTGAGGAAAACATTTAAGTGGATAATTATAATACATTTGTATTAATTTAATCTAAAAAATTTTAGAGAAGGCTGTTGCGCAGCAACTCACTGCCTTCCTGAAGACAAACAATGTATACGAAATGCTTCAGTCTGGTTTTAGACCCCATCATAGCACTGAGACGGCACTTGTGAAGGTGGTAAATGACATTTTAATGGCATCGGACCGAGGCTCTGCATCTGTCCTCGTGCTCCTAGACCTTAGTGCTGCTTTTGATACCATCGATCACCACATTCTTTTGGAGAGATTGGAAACCCAAATTGGTCTACACGGACATGTTCTGGCCTGGTTTAGATCTTATCTGTCGGAAAGATATCAGTTTGTCTCTGTGAATGGTTTGTCCTCTGACAAATCAACTGTAAATTTCGGTGTTCCTCAAGGTTCCGTTTTAGGACCACTATTGTTTTCACTATATATTTTACCTCTTTGGGATGTTATTCGAAAACATAATGTAAACTTTCACTGCTATGCGGATGACACACAGCTGTACATTTCAATGAAACATGGTGAAGCCCCAAAATTGCCCTCGCTAGAAGCATGTGTTTCAGACATAAGGAAGTGGATGGCTGCAAACTTTATACTATAAAACTCGGACAAAACAGAGATGCTTGTTCTATGTCCCAAGAAACAAAGAGATCTTCTGTTGAATCTGACAATTAATCTTAATGGTTGTACAGTCGTCTCAAATAAAACTGTGAAGGACCTCGGCGTTACTCTGGACCCTGATCTCTCTTTTGAAGAACATATCAAGACCATTTCGAGGACAGATTTTTTCCATCTACGTAACATTGCAAAAATCAGAAACTTTCTGTCCAAAAATGATGCAGAAAAATTAATCCATGCTTTTGTCACTTCTAGGTTAGACTACTGCAATGCTCTATTTTCCGGCTACCCGGATAAAGCACTAAATAAACTTCAGTTAGTGCTAAATACGGCTGCTAGAATCCTGACTAGAACCCAAAAAATTGATCATATTACTCCAGTGCTAGCCTCTCTACACTGGCTTCCTGTCAAAGCAAGGGCTGATTTCAAGGTTTTACTGCTAACCTACAAAGCATTACATGGGCTTGCTCCTACCTAATCTCTCTGATTTGGTCCTGCCGTACATACCTACACGTACGCTACGGTCACAAGACGCAGGCCTCCTAATTGTCCCTAGAATTTCTAAGCAAACAGCTGGAGGCAGGGCTTTCTCCTATAGAGCTCCATTTTTATGGAACGGTCTGCCTACCCATGTCAGAGACGCAAACTCGGTCTCAACCTTTAAGTCTTTACTGAAGACTCATCTCTTCAGTGGGTCATATGATTGAGTGTAGTCTGGCCCAGGAGTGGGAAGGTGAACGGAAAGGCTCTGGAGCAACGAACCGCCCTTGCTGTCTCTGCCTGGCCGGTTCCCCTCTTTCCACTGGGATTCTCTGCCTCTAACCCTATTACAGGGGCTGAGTCACTGGCTTGCTGGGGCTCTCTCATGCCGTCCCTGGAGGGGGTGCGTCACCTGAGTGGGTTGATTCACTGTTGTGGTCATCCTGTCTGGGTTGGCGCCCCCCCCTTGGGTTGTGCCGTGGCGGAGATCTTTGTGGGCTATACTCAGCCTTGTCTCAGGATGGTAAGTTGGTGGTTGAAGATATCCCTCTAGTGGTGTGGGGGCTGTGCTTTGGCAAAGTGGGTGGGGTTATATCCTTCCTGTTTGGCCCTGTCCGGGGGTGTCCTCGGATGGGGCCACAGTGTCTCCTGACCCCTCCTGTCTCAGCCTCCAGTATTTATGCTGCAGTAGTTTATGTGTCGGGGGGCTGGGGTCAGTTTGTTATATCTGGAGTACTTCTCCTGTCCTATTCGGTGTCCTGTGTGAATCTAAGTGTGCGTTCTCGAATTCTCTCCTTCTCTCTTTCTTTCTCTCTCTCGGAGGACCTGAGCCCTAGGACCATGCCCCAGGACTACCTGACATGATGACTCCTTGCTGTCCGCAGTCCACCTGGCCATGCTGCTGCTCCAGTTTCAACTTCCACCTGACTGTGCTGCTGCTCCAGTTTCAACTGTTCTGCCTTATTATTATTCGACCATGCTGGTCATTTATGAACATTTGAACATCTTGGCCATGTTCTGTTATAATCTCCACCCGGCACACCCAGAAGAGGACTGGCCACCCCACATAGCCTGGTTCCTCTCTAGGTTTCTTCCTAGGTATTGGCCTTTCTAGGGAATTTTTCCTAGCCACCGTGCTTCTACACCTGCATTGCTTGCGGTTTGGGGTTTTAGGCTGGGTTTCTGTACAGCACTTTGAGATATCAGCTGATGTACGAAGGGCTATATAAATAAATTTGATTTGATATTAATACATTTGTATTATGTAAGCCATAACACATACATTTTTCCAGCAGCAGACTACGATCGATAATGTCAAAAGCCACACTAAAGTCTAACGAAACAGCCCCCACAATCATTTTATCATCAATTTCTCTGAGTCAACCATCAGTCATTAGTGCTGTGTTTGTTTAATGTCCTTCCCTATAAGCATCCTGAAAGTCTGTTGTACATTCTTTTTACTGTAAAATAGCATTGTATCTGGTCAGACACAATTTTTTCAAAAACTTTACTTAGGATTGTTAACAGGCTGATTGGTCGGCTATTTGAGCCGGTAAAGGGGGCTTTACTATTCCTAGGGAGAGGTAGTGGAATGGCTTTTTCTTCCCTACAGGCCTGTGTACACACTTTCTAGTAGGCTTAAATTGAAGATGTGGCAAATGGAAGTGGCAATATCATCCTCTATTATCCTCTGTAAATTTCCATCTAAGTTGTCAGACCGTTGTGGCTTGTCATTGTTGATAGGCAACAACAAACAAAAAATTCAATGTTAGCGTTTCATCATTTGGTCAGATATACTTTGATGTGTAGTGTCAGTGTTTTATGCTTGCAAAAAAAATTCACTTTACGGAATTCAAACTACAATTCTTGTTTTTCATAGTTTAGTCAGATAAACACTACCGTTCAAAAGTTTGGGGTCACTTAGAAATATCCTTGTTTTTGAAAGAAAAGCAAATTTTTTGTTTATTAAAATAACATCAAATTCAACAAAAATACAGTGTAGACATTATTAATGTTGTAAATTGTAGCTGGAAATGGCAGATTTTTCATGGAATATCTATAATGCCTTGCAAAAGTATTCATCCCCTTGGAGTTTTTCCTATTTTATTGCATTACAACATGTAATTTGAATGGATTTTTATTTGGATTTCATGTAATTGACAAAATAGTCCAATTTGGTGAAGTGAAAAAAATAAAAATACATGTTTCAAAAAATTCTAAAACAAAAATATACACACACCTGTTCTGAAAGGGCCCAGAGTCTGCAACACCACAAAGCAAGCGGCACCATCAAGCAAGCGGCACCATGAAGACCAAGGAGCTCTCCAAACAGGTCAGGAACAAAGTTGTGGAGAAGTACAGATCAGGTTTGGGATATTAAAAAAATCTGAAACTTTGAACATCCGCAGAGCACCATTAAATCCATTATTAAAAAATGGAAAGAATATGGCACCACAACAAACCTGACAAGAGAGGGCCACCCACCAAACTCACAGACCAGGCAAGGAGGGCATTAATCTGAGAGGCAACAAACAGACCAAAGGTAACCCTGAAGGAGCTGCAAAGCTCCACAGCGGAGATCGGAGTATCTGTCCATAGGACCACTTTAAGCCGTACACTCCACAGAGCTGGACTTTACGGAAGTGGGCATAAAAAAAGCCATTGCTTAAAGAAATAAATAAGCAAACACGTTTTGTGTTCGCCAAAATGCATGTGGGAGACTCTCCAAACATATGGAAGAAAGTACTCTGGTCAGATGAGACTAAAATTGAACTTTTTGGCCAACTAGGAAAACACTATCTGGCGCAAATCCAACACCTCGCCTCACCCCGATAACACCACCACAGCATGATGCTGCCACCACCATGCTTCACTGTGGGGATGTTTTTCATCGGCAGGGACTGGGAAACTGGTCAGAATTTAAGGAATGATGAATGGCATTAAATACAGGGAAATTCGAGGGAAACCTGTTTCAATCTTCCAGAGATTTGAGACTGGGACGGAGGTTCACCTTCCTGCAGCATACTGCTAAAGCACCACTCGAGTGGTTTAAGGGGAAACATTTAAATGTCTTGGAATGGCCTAGTCAAAGCCCAGACATGAATCCAATTGAGAATCTGTGGTTTGACTTAAAGATTGCTGTACACCAGCAGAACCCATCCAACTTGAAGGAGTGAGAGCAGTTTTGCCTTGAAAAATGGGCAAAAATCCCAGTGGCTAGATGTGCCAAGCTTATAGAGACATACCCCAAGACACTTGCAGCTGTAGTTGCTGCAAAAGATGGCTTTAGGAGTGTTATGCACGCTCAAGTCTTATTCCTTGTTTGTTTCACAATAAAACATATTTTGCATCTTCAAAGTGGTAGGCATGTTTTGTAAATAAAATGATACAAACCCTCCAAAAATATATTTTAATTCCAGGTTGTAAGGCAACAAAATAGGAAAAATGCAAAAAAGGTCAAAAAGCATTAAACATTTATGGAAATATAGCTTGCAGTTGCTAGCTAATGTATCATATTTAGCTAGCTTGTTTGTTTTGAGATATGAACATTGAGTTGTTATTTTACCTGAAATGCGCAAGGTCCTCTACTCCGACAATTAATCCACACATAAAACAGTCAACCGAATCGTTTCTAGTCATCTCTCCTGCTTCCAAACATTTTCTTCTTTGGACTTTATATAGCGATTGGCATTTAACTTTCATAGTTACCATGACGATGACTGACCTCAGTTCGTCTTTCAATCACCCACCTGAGAATAACCAATGGGGAGATGGCATGTGGGTATCTGCTATCATAAATCAATGAGGAGATGGGAGAGGCAGGAATTGCAGCACGTTCTGAGCCACAAATAGAAGCAATTTCTATTTTAGCGCCTGGCAATGCAGACACTCTATTTTAGTGCCTGGCAAGGCAACGCAAGCGTTATGGTCAGCATGTCAGTCCTGCGACCCCAGCGCTTATGACAAAATCAACAGCACAAAATTGAAGATGTTTGAAACAATTTATATTTTGTTATTATGTTTACTACATAGCCCATCTGTAAATAGCCCATCCAACTACCTCATCTCCATACTGTATTTATTTAGCTCCTTTGCATCCCAGTATCTCTACTTGCACATTCATCTTCTGCACATTCTACCATTCTAGTGTTTAATTGCTCAATTGTAGTTACTTCACCACCATGGCCTATTTATTGCCTTACCTCCCTTAGCCTGCCTCATTTGCACTCCCTCTATATAGACTTTCCTACTGTATTGATTGTACATTTGTTTATTCCATGTGTAACTCTGGTTGTTGTACAGTATGTGTCGAACTGCTTTGCTTAATCTTGGCCAGGTCGCAGTTGCAAATGAGAACTTGTTCTCAACTAACCTACCTGGTTAAATAAAGTGAAATAAAATAAAACTATACTTTTTTTACATCCCCAATCTGAGGTAAAAATGATGTGTAATTCCCCCCCAATTCGATGGGGTCAGCTTTTGTAATGTAGTAACAAATACTTTCCACATTATGGAAAGTAACTTAATATAAATTAATATAATATCTTACTTTAGGATGACAGTAAATTAAGAAAACTCAGATTTTTCCCACTAGTTTAACTCTAAAATAAATTATTCAACACAATGTAACTGGGTGCTCTAGAAAGAGCTCCCATAGTGACTGTGTAGCAGCCCATTTGTGTGTCATAACTTTCCTAGTTTTGGATCACTGTAACCGCCAAACATGTCCCCCGTACCTCTCCTTTGAGAATGATGTAGAACGTGTTGCCCTCCGCCCCCTCACGTACAATGACGTCATTGTTCTGGTACTTCACCTACAAGAAGGAACAGATTTCATATGGATTTGGATGTTAATGCTCTGGAAAATGTATCTAGTATGGGGAGGTGTGTCAAATGGCTGAGTACAAACCTCCTCCATGGAGTCAATTATCTTAGAGAGCTGACTGTCATTTAGGGCCTTCAGAGTCTGAGACCTGATACGTAAGCATATCAGAGCAGAATTAGCAGAGTGTGCGGGTGGGTGGGTGCATGTGTGTGCGACCAAGAGAGTGCAAGTTGTAAGGTTAAGTGTGTAAACTCACGTTTTTAGGAAGCCCATTAGCTGTTCACGTTTCTTCTTGGACTTGTTGGTCATGATGGTTCTATACATCTGTCTCTCCATAAACCACAGACGCACCACTGTCTTGGCTACGACGATGGGAGTGAGGGGGACAATTAATTCATAACAAGCAATATTCGGTACAGCACATGCATAACACAGAATGTAGGAAGGTACACAGTTAGTTACCATATTGTGTACTTCTCAATATCCACATTTTATAATAGCATCTCACCTTTGACTGTGGCTGTGCGTTTGCAGTTATACAGAATAGCCAACTCTCCAAAAACATCCCCACAGGTCAGGGTTCGAAGGCTACAATCTGCTTGACTGACAAGGAGCTCACCCGCTAAAGGGAGAGATAGAGGGGGGACATTGAGAGGTGAGAGGTGAGCAATCATTTTATTGGAAATAGTAAGCAGACATAGCAACCCTTATTTGTGAAATGTTCGTTGTGTTTCTCCGTATATGGTTGAGAAATTCACACATACCTGCTACGATGTACATGCTGTCTCCCTCAGTGCCCTCCTTGATTACATCATTTCCTGGTTTGAAGTCGATGGCCACCAGGAGCTCCACCATCATGGTTATCTGCTCATCGTCAAGGCGACTCAGGAAGTCATTCCTCTGGATGGCCTTGATGATCAGACTCGTCTCACTGTGGAAAGAGACATTCTGTATGTATTCACACCAGCATACTCTACTGATGTCACATAACACATGATACTGTACATATGATGCTGCATGCATAGCGCTAGCCAATCACCTGACGGTCTTCTTGACTTTAGTCTTTATGATCTCCTGCTGATCCTCTGGGATTGGCTCAGGGGCCATGACAGCCACTCTGCTCTTCCTGACCACAAGTCCCCCTTCATTACTGATCCTCTGATCAGGGAACTCTGGAATAGATACACACCACACACAGGACATGGGGTTAATATACATGCTGCACTTTGGTTAGTGATCTGACACAAATGGCTACCGTTCGTCACACAGGGGGTTGCCATAGTCACATTTAGCCCTTTACCCAGGTCATGGTAATGACTCTGAAGCTCCTGCAGCAACTTCTCCGTCTCCTGCAGTCTTCTTTCTAGAGGTGAAAGGAGACCATTGGTTGTGATAGTTGTGGTTTAGATCATGGTTTATTTTATGGCTGTAGACTTGGTTGTGATCATAATCATGGTCAGGGTCGTGATTGTGGTTGTACCCAGGTCCTTGTTGTGTTTCTGCAGCTCCTGGTTGACTAGGGTCTGTTTCTCCAGCTGCTGCCTCAGCTCCTCCACCTGGCACTCCATGGCTGAGGGGAGGGGTAGAGGATGTGTGAGGAGTCAGAGGATGGGAAAACAAATTAACATGTAGGCTTACACACAAAATGTAAGTGCTTATGCACACATGTACTCATACAAGTTGCATAAAACATGCACCCACCCACACATACGCACGCACTCGCGCGCACACACACCACTGCCTCATCTGTCATTAAACTGGCACACAGCCAGCATTCAGCGAGAGATCTCTACACTGTCATCATGAATAATGCACATAACTGATGGCCTACCAACAGGAGGTACTGTAAATACCATCACACCCTGGGAAGACAACGCATATAGAAACTGTTTTCACTAAGGTAAAGTCCTATCCTAATTATATGGTCATGTTGTGTTTATATTCACTTAAACACTTGTGACTCTAATATTTGTGTACCTATTGGCAGTCTCATAAATCAGATAATTGTTTCCGAAATCAAAGCTACTGTAACAGTTTTCTTTAGGTGAAGTAGAGGCGGACCAAAATGCAGCGTGGTTGTTATTCATTGTACTTTAATAAAGAAATTGTACACGAATAAACTAACAAAACAAACGTGCGAGAACCTAAAATAGTCCTATCTGGTGCAAAACACAGAGACAGGAACAATCACCCACAAACACACAGTGAAACCCAGGCTACCTAAATATGGTTCCCAATCAGAGACAATGACTAACAACTGCCTCTGATTGAGAACCATATCAGGCCAGACATAGAAATAGACAAACAAGACATCCAACATAGAATGCCCACTCAGATCATAGAATGCCCACCTGACCAACCAAAACATAGAAACATACAAAGCAAACTATGGTCAGGGTGTGACAGCTACCTTTTGGTGTGTGCAGGAATAATTGGCTGGTGCATGTTTTAAACACAAACCCACTCTCTCATGGGAGCACTAATTGTTTGTGTTTTCTTGAATGTGTTTGTGCATATACAGTACATCTCCCTGGGCCATTCATGTGTATGAGTATGCATGCACACGCTAGCAGGGACACACACACACAGCTGTGAACAAAAAATCCTACCCAAATACACTGACCAGTTCACAATTGCACTGATTGCGAGGGCTAATTTAGTAGTCAATAAAAAACTGCTTTGGTCTCTGTTGACAGAGCATACATTTAGCATCCATGCAAACAAATCACAGGGTTAGCCTAGCACACACATCCCCATCAAATCAAATCTAGTTTTATCTGTCACATGCGCCGAATACAACAGATGTAGACCAGTGGAGAATCCAGAGGAAGAAGGGGAGGACCATTCTCCTCAGTGAAATTTCCTAAAAATATAAACATTTGAAAGATTAAAAAAGTTCTAATTTTTAGATACAACTATACTAAATATATTCATATGTCACCAAATAATTGAGTAAAATACACAGTTTTGCATTGAAAGTCTACAGTAACTTCAACAGCACTGTGTGGGGTAGCATCATGGTGTAGCCAGAGGACAGCTTGAAGAACCCCTTTCATTCTCTGGGTTACACAGAAAAGGGGCGTATTAAAAGTGAATGTCGCAGTGATGCCAACTTAGCAATTTTGTTGCTAGATTTAGCAACTTTTCAGACTACCCTGGCAACTTCTTTTTTTAACAGCACTTAGCAACACATTTAGGTACTTAGTAACTTTTGAAACGTGACTCAAACGATAAAATGCACGTATTTTCCTTCTAAATGACACAAAAACGATTTTCTCTGTCACGCACTCAGTCACAACACACGTGCCTGGCTGCAAAAGTGCATTGTGAGTGACATCAGCAGCAGGCACTCAGCTCGTGCATAGGCAGTAGCAGGCAGCAAGCAATTTCTGCAAATTGCAAATCATTGTTGGTTCGACGAGCCAAACTCAATAAATATAGTTGGTCGCGAATGTTTGATCTTGAACAGAACTTACAACATCAATCAACATGTCTCAATCAAAATTGTACAGCCAGAAGTACAGAAAACAGTGGGAGTCTGTACCTGAACAAATGTCAAATCATATTTTTTGCTGAGATGGCCAGTCAATTTGAGTAACATTATTGTGTATTCTACGTAATGACGCAGCTTTACGTTATCATGCAATGACATCACAATGTATTTTAGCAACAAATCAACCTGCCTCTAGCAACTTACTCTGAAAATGAGTTTGGCAACACTGGAGGGTCGACCTCTGCCTGAGATCAGTTTCATGAAGAAGGATGAAAATGTGAGGGTGTTCAATATCAACTGGTATCAATAGTAAAGCTGGTTAACAGGGAGCCTTTCATCAAGCCACCTGTATTGCTGGCCTTGTCTGCTTTTTGGAAAGTCTGAGCCTTAGTCGAAAGGTGTGTACAGTGACCTGAAGAACATCGTTTGTTCAGCTAAATGGCAAAACAAAAGCAGGGAGCGTATGAATGCCCACATATTGAACTTGTGACTGTCTTTTCCGAATGATTTGATAGCGTCCATCGCATCATGCATGAAAATGTGGATTAAAGAGAGAGGTTGACACAGCACATTTTTTCACGTTTGCTTAAGTAGGCTTTCCACTTTCCTCCAGTATTTATTTAGCTAAGATGACACATAATCACTCCGGACAGACCCAAGCAAAAACTCTACACCTAAACATCAGAAATCTGACATGCTGTATGGGATGAAATTTAGACTATTTTTCAGCATAACATTCCATCAGGAGAGGGTAAACTAATTGGTAACGTTAAGTATTTATAGTCCATTTCTGTGTCAGGAGAAAATGTGAATGTGATCAAATGTAGTTTATATTCAAATTGGGCTGGCTAGGCTGCCTATATGTTTTCAATCCAAAATTAATCAGTCAACATAATCGTGATGACAGATGTGAGTAAATGTTTTATAAGGCCAACAGTTGCATAGGCCTGCATTATGCAAACATGCATTAAGCAAGCTCAGCCCTGTGAGTTCTGTTGTCTATGTGTCTGGGTAGAGGAAATCCCCCTCCTAATCCGATCTAAATATGATTTATATGAACAAATATAAGGAAGCTGCAGTGACCTGATTAGGAAAAACTGGTCCAATCACAGCCCATATGAAACTTTTTTACAACTGATTAATCACTGTCATACCTTAAAGGGTTCAGAGTTTTCCTAGTTAGGTTAACTTATAAGGAACAACTCCAGGACCTAGGGGGTAAAAATTGCCCCACCACTCTGGGTCCTATGGTGCCACCAGTCTGCTTGCAGTTGTCTGTTATCGTCAGGTATGTGGATAATCAGGGCTTTATTCAGGAACGTTTCTTGGCCTATTTTGAAGTGGGTGAGATGCTCAGGCTGTGTTTGACTTCATAGAGAAATGTGTTGTCCAAACCTATGATGGCATAGCTATAATGGAATGTATCTGCTACTTCATTAACAGCCAAGTCCCTTCCTGTTCCTTGATTAAGAGGCGATGACCACTTCACTCCACTACCATTGTCAACTCTCTCATTACCTGAATTTAAGCCATGTCTCACGTGCCAGCTCATCCACTGGCACATTGAATGTTTCCTCTCCAAGCACTTTGAGTAGCCTTATCAATTTTAGCTCATTGTATGTAGTCAATCACATACACAAAAACAATCGCATTATTAAACATCAATGATTTTACTCCTTGCTTGGACTAACTCATTCTTAGCTCTTTTGTCTTACTCTGTAGTGTGTTATTGTTTTTTGTTTTCCCAGTCAAATCCTGTTCTGTACTGGTCAAGCCTCTGAACACCTCAACTCATGCATCATACCCTCATTAAATCCCTGCTGTGATCTCTGTCCAACACTGTGTAAGTAGCCCTCTCATTCCTATTCCCCATAATATTGTACTATAAATGTCTTTATTAAATGCTTTAGGTTAAAATAATTGGTCTTTGACGATTTTTGAAACACACTTTGTTGTCTCCCATCCTCCTCAATGTTTCAATTCACCCATCTCCGCTGGTCTGGACCTTATAGTGAAATACTTACTTACAAGCCCTTAACCAACAATACAGTTTTAGAAAAATAATTGTGAAGAAAGTATTTACTTAAAGTTAAATATAAAGTTGAAAATAGAAAAATAACAAATAATTAAAGTGAAACAATAAAATAACAGTAGCGAGGCTATATACAGGGGGTACCAGTACAGAGTCAATGTGCGGGGGCTCAGGCTAGTCGAGGTAATTGAGGTAATATGTACAAGTAGGTAGAGGTAAAGTGACTATGCATAGATAATAAACAGTGACGAGCAGCAGCGTAAAATAGTCCGGGGAGCAATTTGATTAGCTGTTCAGGAGTCTTATGGTTTGGGAGTAGCAGCTGTTGAGGAGCCTTTTGGTCCAAGACTTGGCGCTCCGGTACCACTTAATGTGTGGTAGCGGAGAAAACAGTCTATAACTTAGGTAACTGGAGTCTCTGATAATTTTATGGGCTTTCCTCTGACACCGCCTGTTGTAGAGGTCTTGGATGGCAGGAAGCTTGGCCCCAGTGATGTACTGGGCCGTATGGACTACCCTCTGTAGTGCTTTGCGGTCGGAGGCCGAGCAGTTGCCATACCAGGCGGTAATGTAACCAGTGCTGTCAATGGTGCAGCTGTAGAACCTATTGAGGATCTGAGGACCCTTGCCAAATCTTTTCAGTCTCCTGATGGGTTTTAGGCGTTGTCATGCCCTCTTCACGACTGTCTTGGTATGTTTGGACCATGATAGTTTTTTTGGCTGTGGACACCAAGAAACTTGAAGCTCTCACCCTGCTCTACTACAGCCCCGTCGATGAGAATGGGGGCCTGCTCGGTCATCCTTTTCCTGTAGTCCACAATCATCTTGTTTGTCTTGATCACGTTGAAGCAGAGGTTGTTGTCCTGGCACCACACGGCCAGGTCTCTGACCTCCTCTCTATAGGCTGTCTCATCGTTGTCAAACTTAATAATGATGGTGTTGAAGTCGTGCTTGGCCATGCATTCATGGGTGAACAGAGAGTATAGGGGGGACTAAGCACACCACCGTGATCCAGTATCAGAGGGTGGGGTTTAGTCCCAGGGTCCTTAGCTTAGTGCTGAGCTTTGAGGGCACTATGGTGTTGAATGCTGAGCCATGACCAGCCTTTCAAAGCATTTCATTGCTACAGACGCGAGTGCTACGGGTTGTTAGTCATTTAGGCAGGTTACCTTAGTGTTCTTGAGCAGAGGGACTATGTTGGTCTGCTTGAAACATGTTGGTTTTACAGACTCGTTCAGGGAGAGGTTGAAAATGTCAGCGAATACACTTGCCAGTTTGTCAGCGCATGCTCGGAGTACATGTCCCGTTAATCTGTCTGGCCCTGCGGCCTTGTGTATGTTGACCTGTTTAAAGCTCTTACTCCCATCGGCTATGGAGAGCGAGATCACACAGTCGTCCTAAACAGCTGATGTTCTCATGCAGGCTTCAGTGTTGCTTGCCTCGAAGCGAGCATAGAAGTAATTGTGCTCGCCTGGTAGGCTCATGTCACTGGGCAGCTTACGGCTGTGCTTCCCATTGTAGTCCTTAATAGTTTGCAAGCCCTACCACATCCAACGAGCATCAGAGCCAGTGTTGTACGATTCAATCTTAGTCCTGTATTGGCGCTTTGCCTGTTTAAGGGCAGTCTGAGGGCATAGTGGGATTTCTTATAAGCATCCGGGTTAGAGTCCCGCTCCTTAAAAGCGGCAGCTCTACCCTTTAGCTCAGTGCGGATGTTGCCTGTAATCCATGGTTTCTGGTTGTGCTATGTACTTATGGTAACTGTGGGGATGACATCATCGATGCACTTATTGATGAAGCCAGTGACAGATGTTGTGTACTCGTCAATGCCATCAGAAGATTCCCAGAACATTTTCTGGGTCTGTGCTAGCAAAATAGACCTGTAGCTTAGCATCTGTGTCAACTGACCACTTCCGTATTGAGCAAGTCACTGGTTACTTCCAGCTTGATGGTGGCACTGGAGGGGAAGGCTGCCGTCTTTTCGGCTCTTAACCAATCATGCTACTTTGATGGGTTTTTCGCTTTGTTCATAACTTGTTTTATACATAATGTTGCTGCTACCGTCTCTTATGACCGAAAAGAGCTTCCGGACATCAGAACTGCCATTGCTCACCTCAAACTGGACGAAGAGTAGTTATTTAATGAGTCGGACAAGACGGAAATAATGCAGATATCCGACCAGGCCCAGATCCCAGTTATTCAATGGAGAAGGAAATGGAAATTTCACGAAAGAGATCAGGGTGCCTTGTGAGGTTAAGGCAATGAGTGGCTAGTCTGCCCTTGCCTTCCGTCCTGCTAGCTAATGTTCAATCGCTTGCAAATAAATGGGATGAACTGAAAGCACATTTATCCTACCAACGGAACATTAAAAACTGTAATATCTTATGTTTCACGGAGTATTGGCTGAACAACGGCATAAATAACATACAGCTGGAGGGTAATAAACTCTAAGGCAGGACAGAACAGTAGCCTCTGGTAAGACACGGGGCGGAGGCCAATGCATTTAAACAACAGCTGGTGCACGATATCTAAGGTATCTAAGTCTTGAGGTTTAGCTCGCCTGAGTTAGTGTGGTCTCCAGCTTATCATAAGATACTCTATCTTCCTCGAGAGTTCATCTTTTTCGTCACTGTGGACACACCACCACAGACCGATGCTGGCACTAAAACCACACTCAATGAGCTGTATACCGCCATAAGCAAACAGGCAAACCATCCAGAGGCAGCGATCCTTGTGGCCGGGGACTTTAATGCACTTTAAATCAATTTGACCTCATTTCTTTCAGCATGTTAAATGTACAAACATTTAAACGAAATGTACAAACAATTCTAGACCACCTTTACTCTGCACAAAGCTCTCCTTCACCCTCCATTTGGCAAGTCTAACCATAATTCCATCCTCCTGATTCCTGCTTACAAGCATAAATTAAAGCAGGAAGCACCAGTGACTCGGTCTATAAAAACGTGGTCAGATGAAGCAGATGCTAACCTATAGGACTGTTTTGCTAGCACAGAGTGGAATATGTTTCGGGATTCTTCCAATGGCATTGAGGAGTACATCCCATCAGTCACTGACTTTATTAACAAGTGCATCGAGGATGTCGTCCCCACAGTGACTGTACGTACATACCCCAACCAGAACCCATGGATTATAGGCAACATTCACAATGAGCTAAAGGGTAGAGCTGCGGTTTTCAAGGAGCGGGAATCTGACCTGGGAAGCTTATAAGGAATCCCGCTATGCCCTCCGAAGAATCGTCAAACAGGTAAAGTGCCAATACAGGACGTGTGTCTTTACTGACATTTCCAACCTCTCCCTGTCTGAGTCTGTAATACCAACATGTTTCAAGCAGACCACCCAGTCCCTGTGCTCAAGAACACTAAGGTAACATGCTTAAATGACTACCGACCCGTAGCACTCATGTCTGTAGCAATGAAATGCTTTGAAAGAATGGTCATGGCTCACAACAGCATCCTCCTGGATACCCTAGACCCACATACCGTCCCAACAGATCCAATGTCTCTCCTTTTTTTCAAGTTTTCCACTCCGCTAGCAAGCACCTTTTGTAAATAGGTGTGCATTTATTTTTCCTCTACATGGTTCACATCAAACACCATTATCAAAGAAACCCTAGACCCACTCCAATTTGCATACTGCACCAACAGATCCACTGATTATGCAATCGCTATTGCACTCTACACTGCCTTTTCACACCTGGACGAAAGGAACACTTATGTGAGAATGCTATTCATTGACTATAGCTCATCTTTCAACACCATAGTGCCCATACAGCTCATCACTAAGCTAAGGACCCTGGGACGAAACACCTCCCTATGCAACTGGATCCTGGACTTCCTGACGGACCGCCCCCAGGTGGT
Source organism: Oncorhynchus kisutch (assembly GCF_002021735.2). Taxonomy (NCBI): domain Eukaryota; kingdom Metazoa; phylum Chordata; class Actinopteri; order Salmoniformes; family Salmonidae; genus Oncorhynchus; species Oncorhynchus kisutch. Next base: position 40,073,063 of record NC_034185.2, read on the forward strand.
AAGAGTAGGTAACAACACATCTGCCACGCTGACCCTCAACACGGTAGCCCCTCAGGGGTGCATGCTCAGTCCCCTCATGTACGCCCTGTTCACTTATGACTGCACGGCCAGGCAGAACTCCAACACCATCATTACGTAGGCCTGATCACTGACAACCATGAGACAGCTCCCCGCCCCCTCTGGAACACTGGTGCTACTCTCTGCTGTTATCTATGGATAGTCACTTTAATAACTCTCCCTACATGTACATATTACCTCAACACCGGTGCCCACGCACATTGACTCTGTACCGATACCCCCTGTATATAGCACTGCTATAGTTATTTAGTGCTGCTCTTTAATAAGAATAATAAATGATCTCTTCATTCTTTTTTTATATTTTCTTAGCTGCATTGTTGGTTAAGGGCTTGCAAGTAAGCATTTCACTGTAAGGTCTGCACCTGTTGTATTCAGCGCGTGTGACAAATACAATTTGATTTAGTTTTTGATTGTAAGCAGGAATCGGGAGGATAAAGTTATTGTCAGATTTGCCAAATGGAGGGCGAGGGAGATCTTGTGTGGATTTATTGTGGTCTAGAGTTATTTTTCCTCTGGTTGTGCACGTAATATGCTGGTGGACTTGAGTTAAAACGGATTAAAATATTCTCTACCTCAGCCGAGCAAAACCTTGAGACTTCCTTAATTAATATTAGACTTCGTGCACCAGCTGTTATTGACAAATAGACAGACCTCCACCCCTTGTCTTCCCAGAGGCAGCTGTTCTATCTTGCCCAATGCACTGAAAACCCAGCCCGCTGTATGTTATCCATGTCATTGTTCAGCCACGACTCAGTGAAACATAAGATATTACTGTTTTTTAATGTCCCGTTGGTAGGATAGTCTTGATCGGAGCTCATCCACTTATTATCCAATGTTTGCACATTGGCAAATAGGACTGAGGGTGGAGGCGGATTACCCACTCGCTGTCGGATCCTTACAAGGCACCCCGACTTACATCCCCAATATATCTGTCTCTTGCGAAATGAAGGTGATTTGGGCCTTGTCGGGTGTCTGAGTAAATCCTTTCGTTCCGACTCCTTAAAGAACAAATCTTTGTCCAGTACGAGGTGAGTAATCGCTGTACTGATATCCAGGAGCTCTTTTCGGTCAAAGGAGACGGTAGCAGAAACATTATGTACAAAATAAGTTATAAATAATGCGACAAAGCACACACAATAGCACAATTGGTTCAGAGCCCGTCAAATAACAGCCATCTCCTCCGATGCCATCTCGCACTGCCTAGCGCCCGCTCTTCACGTGACCCCAATTACCTTTACTTCACCCTGAACATTGGACAGGGCAGAGATTAGACATGGTATTACAGTGATTGTAAAGTCACCCAGCAAACAACTAACCATAATAAAGTAGATAAAGAGACTACATTTTCCACTCTGTAATTATAGACAAAACTATTTAATTTCTAAATGGAAAATATGAATTCATTGGTGTGAAGTGTATGTCAGTCATGTTTAAAAAGTATACTGGCCCCCAAGCCAGTCACTACAGTCACAACCTGAGCTCATTAAAACTAGATGCATTTAGTTGCAACTGGGTTCTGATGTTGCGCCAACAGATCTAATTTTGGCACAAATACATTGATGCTACAGGGGAAAAGACTAAAGTTAGACTCACCTGTAGTCTATGAAGAGAGGAGGGGTAGGACGGAGGTCTGTGTAGCTAGGGTGACCACATGGATCTTCACATGAGGTTCAAGACCTTCCTCCAGCACTCTAAATCCAGCTAAGGATAAGGGTTGTGTTGGTCCTGTATCAGGCTTTCTCCACCTGTAGCTTGAAGGGAAATCCTATTCAGAGTCCACTCACCTGTACAGGCACTAACACGCTGACTACTATCACCTAATCCTTTATCTTTCCTCTCCCTCACTCTCCTCTCTCTGATCTCACCTGGCTCTTGCTCTTACTTCTCTCTCCCTTTCTTCCACTCCCCCTGTCTTTCCTTATCTGTCTGTCTGCTCAGCAGCTCCAGTGTTGGATCATTAACCAGACCCCAGAGGAACCTCCTATCACACCAGGTAGAGGAAGACAGGGTAGAACCGAGTAGGAGGGATGGGGAGGGAGGGAGGGAGGTTGAAGTAGAGGGGGCTAGGAAGAAAATAAGAGATGGGGGGAATTAATGGGAGGGCAGAGGAGCGTGGAACAAGGGAATGAAGAATGAGTGGGAGGGAAAAGGAATACTCCTCATACTCTGTCTTGATCTCCATTTGTAAGAAACAAAACACATATGAATACACAGGCCTTTTGACACAGGGGAAGAGAGAGAGCGGTAAAAACAAAGATCAATACAGACCGACATTGTATTAGCACTAAATTGTGCCAGAGCAGGTTCAAAAGATAGGAATGAAAGAAGTGAGAGTCAACGGTAAATAGCACCTTGCAAAACACATAATCACCAGAGACATTCAACCACTGGTTTCAATCAGCGGAAACTAGCATTAATCCTACAATAATGTGATATACGCTGGAGGTGGAAACAAGGTGGAAAAAGCTGCTGCTACTTTATCATGTGCTGTTTTTCCACAGAAAGCCACAGTGAAATCATTGGATCTTTTCCAGCCCAGCATCCTTTAAGGAATGTAAATGAGACTGAAGGGTTCGCATTGTGACAGAGGATGTGGGGATTTTTATTGTCTTCAGTTAATTATTGATACCGTTTCTGTTAATCAATACCCAACGACATTAACAACCAGATGAAAGAGGTTTAGACCTGGAGCACTAAATGACAAGCAGTACTGTTTTACCACTGAGACATCAACACAGTGATATAATAAAACAATCCAAAAGATGGATGTGCTCTTACTTGTGGTAAACACAGCAGTGATAAGTTATAAACTGAAAAACAGAATATTGACAGACGTAACATTAACAACTATTTTATACTGTTACTTAGTTTATTTTATTGAGGAATACAATTTCAATGTCTTAATTAATGTTATGGTAACAGATAGAAATGGACAATGGAAGGTCTAAATTACTTTAGATTGTTATTGCCATCGCAGTGCAGCTGGTATAGTGGTCAGTCAGTGGTGTCAGGTGGTGTCATAACTCTCAGATTACAGGGGGGTCCGCTCTACACCATGCTCTCTCTCTCATAGAAGGGGAGAGCAGGAAGTCATAAAATACGCTGCCCCTATTCTCTGTTGTGTTTGAGATTAGAATGTAAACTGTGGAACACAGAGACCCTTGGACATCAAACATTTGAATAATTAAACAATGTATCTACTTTTGAGAATGTGGGACTGGTCCGTGGACACTTAATAGACAGTCATGATGAATGTTTCATTTGGTGATCTCATGAAGGACAGGAAAAACACAACTGTATCTCTTAAAGTGTACATTTCCCAACTGTCAGGTTGATGTCTAAATATTGTGAAATGAGTGTGATTAAAGATGTAATGTGATGTTAACCTTCTAAATGAGAGTATGAATTTTCATATAAAGATTACCTAGTCAGTGGCCACACCCCCGTGAGCCCAGACATCACATTAGGCATCATAGAACCGCCCTTTCGTCCACAGAGTATAAAACTCACTTCCTACAAAATATACATTAAGTCAGAGAACGCCGGGACAGAGTCTCCACGTTGGAATGGCTACAATTCTATAGGCCACAGAGACCATACAGCTGTAGTTTTGGCTACACAGCTGGAAATGGTTAAACTCTGAGACTGTCGATCACTACAGAATAAGATAAAATCTGAGACGTATAATTACTAGTCTGCAGCTAGAAATTACGTAAGTCTAGTACTAGAATACCAACAACCGCGGAAACATCTATTCTATGCAACGTCCATCTTCAGGCCTGACGGAGAAAGCTACAACCACAAAGGACATTGTGACTTCTGGGGAAATTAACCAGAGACTCTCTGATGAACTGAATCTCCAGCAGACAGACAGGCGATTCCAACAGAGAAGACAACAACAACATGCGGGCACGTATATATACATTGCAATTATTCTCAAAAGAGCGGCCATTCATGTGCAAAGGATTACGGATGTGCAAAGCATTATACAATTATCAACTGTGTGTAGTGAATCCATTTTGTCTTTCCCACTTTTTCTCAGTCACAGCCGGTGGCAGTGAAGGCAGACGCACAGAACTAAGTAATAGCCGGAGCAGTTTAATTTAAAAACCAACGGCATAAAGAAATAACCTACATGGGTACAAAACCCGACGCGCACCAGTAAACATGTGCACAAGCACTTACAACAAACAATTCCACACAAAGACATGGGGGGAACAGAGGGTTAAAAACACAACACTTAATGAGGGAAATGAGAACCAGGTGTGTAGGAAAACAAGACAAAACAAATGGAAAATGAAAAGTGGATCGACAATGGCTAGAAAATCGGTGACGCCGACCGCCCTGCCCGAACAAGGAGAGGAACTGACTTCAATGGAAGTCGAGACAGTACTCCACCCTTGACGCGTGGCTCCAGCAGTGCGCCGACACCGGCCTCGAGGATGACCCAGAGGGCGAGGTGCAGGGCGATCCGGACGGAGACAGTGGAACTCCCGCAGCATTGAAGGGTCCAACAGGTCCTCCACCGGAACCCTGCAGCTCTCCTCCGGACCGTACCCATCCCAGTCCTCGAGGTACTGAAGGCCCCTTGCTTGACGCCTCAAATTCAGTATGGATCAAAAGGAGTACGCCGGGGCACCCTCAATGTCCAGAGGGGGCGGAGGAACCTCCCGCACCTCAGACTCCTGGAGCGGGCCAGCCACCTCCGGCATGAGGAGAGACACATGGAACGAGGGGATAATACGGTAATTGGGGTAATCTGTAACTCACCTCGTTCAGTCTCCTCAGGACTTTAAAATGGTCCCACAAACTGCGGACCCAGCTTCCGACAGGGCAGGCGGAGGGGCAGGTTTCGGGTCGAGAGCCAGACCCGGCCTCACTGCGGTGACTGTCTGCGCTGGCTTTCTGGCACAGCACGGCGCGCTTAAGGTGAACATGAGCGGCGTCCCATGTGTCCTCCGCAGAAGCCTCGGTCTGACTCTGATGCCAAGGATCCAGAACCGGCTGATACCCCAGTACACACTGGAAGGGGGAGAGGTTAGTGGAGGAGTGGCGGAGCGAGTTCTGGGCCATCTCTACCCAGGGCACAAACGCTGCTCACTCGCCCGGCCGGTCCTGGCAATAAGACCTCAGAAACCTACCCACATCCTGGTTAACTCTCTCCACATGCCGGTTACACTCGGGGTGAAAACCCGAGGTAAGGCTGATTGAGACCACCAGACGTTCCATAAACACCCTCCAGAACCTCGAAGTGAACTGGGGACCCCGATCAAACACGATATCCTCAGGCACCCCGTAGTGCCGGAAGACGTGTGTAAACAAGGCCTCCACAGTCTGTAGGGCCGTAGGAAGACCGGGCAGAGGAAGGGGACGACAGGACTTAGAGAAACGATCCACAACAACCAGGATCATGGTGTTTCCCTGTGATGGGGGATATCGGTCAGGAAATCGATCGACAAGTGCGACTATGGCCGTTGTGGAACAGGTAAGGGGTGTAGCTTACCTCTGGGAAGGTGCCTAGGAGCCTTACACTGAGCGCACACCGAGCAAGAGGAAACATTAACCCTCACGTCCATGGCTAAAGTGGGCCACCAGTAATTCCCACTCAGACATCGCACTGTCCGATCGATGCCTGGATGACCAGAAGAAGGGGACGTGTGGGCCCAATAGATCAGCCGATCACGGACAGCAGACGGAATGTACAGACACACAATGGGACACTGGAGGGGAGCGGGCTCTGCACGTAACGCCTGCTCAATTTCCGCGTCCAGCTCCCACACTCCTGGTGCCACCAGGCAGGAGGCCGGGAGTATGGGGGTGGGATCATGGGACGCTCCTCTGTGTCATACAGCCGGGACAGTGCGTCTGCCTTCATGTTCTGGGAACCTGGTCTGTAAGAAAGTGTGAAAACAAAATGGGTGAAAAACATGGCCCAAATTGCCTGGCGATGGTTCAGTCTCCATGCCGCCCGGATGTACCCCAGATTGCGGTGGTCAGTCCAGATGAGAAAAGGGTGTTTAGCCCTCAAGCCAATGTCTCCACGCCTTCAGAGCCTTGACGACAGGCAACAGCTCCCGGTCCCCCACATCATAGGTTCGCTCCGACGGCTCGAGCTTTCTCGAGAAAAGGCACAGGGGCAGAGCTTCGGTGCCGTACGCGAGCGCTGAGAGAGAACAACTCCTATCCCAGCCTCTGACGTGTCACCTCCATTATGAATGCCAAAGAAGGATCCGGATGGGCCAGCCCGTGAGCCGAGGTAAACAGAGCCCTCAGGTGACCAAAAAGCCCTGTCCGCCTCAGCCGACCACTGCAAATGTCAGCCGCTACTAAATATCTGAGGACAGTGCCCTGCACACAAACACATGAAAAACATTTTTTTACCAGGCCGGTGCGACACAAAAGTCAGAAATAGCGATATAATAAATGCCTTACCTTATGAAGATCTTCTTTTGGCACTCCAAAAGGTCCCAGTTACATCACAAATGGTCCTTGTGTTCGATAAAGTCCTTCTTTATATCCATAAAAACTCAGTTTAACTGGTGCCCTTCATACAGTAATCCACCAGTTTCCCTCCTTCAAAATGCATACAAAATTAATCCCAAACATTACCAATAAACTTCTCCAAACAACGTTTATAATCAAACCTCAGGTACCCTAATACGTCAATAAACTATAACATTTAAGACAGAGAATAGTATGTTCATTACCAGAGATAAATAACAAAGAACAAAGAACTTCTACCAAACACCAGCCTGAAACATATTCTAAAGACTGTTGACATCTAGTGGAAGCCCTAGGAACTGCAATCTGGTAGAACTTCTGTCACGTTCATTGTACGGAGGATACCAAGGCGCAGCGTGATATGAATTAATTTTAATGAAGACGAAGAACACTTAAACTATACAAAAACAACAAACCGAACGTGAAGCTATATAATACTAGTGCAGACACAGGCAACTAGACATCGAAGTAGATAATAACCCATGAAATACCCAAAGATGTCTACCTAAATATGGTTCCCAATCAGAGACAACGATAAACAGCTGCCCCTAATTGAGAACCAATCTAGGCAACCATAGACATACATAAACACCTAGATGGTAAACAACCCCATAAACCTACAAAACCCCTAGATAGTACAAAAACACATACATCACCCATGTCACACCCTGACCTAACCAAAACAATTAAGAAAACAAAGAATACTAAGGTCAGGGCGTGACAACTTCGCCTCATAATAAACATGAAACAGTGGTAGGCTGATTTTTTTTTAAAATGTTGTCCTCTGGGTTTCACCTGCCATATCAGTTCTTTTATACTCACTGACATTATCTTAACAGTTCTAGAAACGGTAGCGTGTTTTCTATCCAACTCTACCAATTATATGCATATCCTAGCTTTTGGGCCTGAGTAACAGGCAGTTTACTCTGGGCACGATTTTCACCCGGACGTGAAAATACCCAAGAGAGGTTAAAATAAAGTGGTGATCCTAACTGACCTAAGACAGGGAATTTTTACTAGGATTAAATGTCAGGAATTGTGAAAAAAATAGTTAAAATTATTTGGCTAAGGTGTACGTAAACTTCCAACTTCAACTGTACATGTCTTAAGCTGAAGTGTACTGTTAGCTAGATAGCTAACGTTAGCTGGCTGGCTCCCTAGCTGGCATTTGCTTTGCTAATTAGAGCCTAATGTTAGCTAGCTAACATTGAACCTGGGTGGTTAGCTCCCAGCACTGTGGCATTGTTGGTAATGTTCATTGTTGTTTAACTAGCTAACGTTAGCTGGCTGGCTTGTTAGCTAGCGTTCCGTGTTTACAGCATCTGTTGAATATGGCCGGTGTCAGTAAACATCTGCAAAAAGCCAGCAGAGCTTGTTAGGCTGTTTTTATGTTTCCAATCATCGGCCAGAGTGTCAAGTGTGCCCCCCGAGAGCAAAACGAGACGGGTGGGGCTAAAGCTAAAGAGGGTGTGAACGATGCTGAATGGAAGTAGACAAAGAGATCTTCACAAGATATCAAAACATTCAAAGGCCATTTTCTCAAAAGTGAGTTTACAACATTAAAAGCAGAATTACTTTCCCATTGTTCCTCAAATGAAATGTATGTAATACCATTTTGTAGCTCTGAGTCTCTACTTTTATCCAATGTAAAGAACATAATTTAAAATGTTGATACACAAGAACGAATCCAGGTGGTGAGTCACAGTGTGCTTTGTGGGCTGTTGAAAAATGAAACTGTATAAACTATTAAATATTAACATTTATACTTATGTAATGATCTATGTATTTAGTTGGGTAATGCTGACCTAATAAATAGTCTTTGCATATAATAAAGTACACATTAAATATTAGTTCCCTGTGTTTTTGTATTCCTTTGAGTTTGCATTGCTTAATTAACAAAATGCCAGACAGTAATTTATATATAATAATGAAACATATCTACCCCATTTATTAAAGTCTTATCCTTGGTCTATTCACAGCAATACATGATAGTCAGTTGAAAAGTGTGCACTTGATGACCGAAGCATCCAAGTCAATGTCTACATTTATTGTATATGTGGTGGGTGTAGACTTCCGTAGAGCAGACTAAGTAATTAGCAGTGGCTCTCATATCTGGTAGAACAAATTAATGATCTACGTATTTAATCTTCAGAAACAAGCATGTCATTTCTCTATCTCGCTCTCTCATTTCCACAAACATTACACAATTAGATTAAATTAACACAACAATCTGTTAGAGTAAGCAATTACATATTCACAGAACAGCTGCAAAAAAAAGGCTAAATAGAGTACCACAGTATGAGTCATAATACCCATAAAACATAGTGGACAAACAGGGAAACAGTTCCAATAGTTTTTCCACCATACATTTGTCCCATATGGGATTTTAGAATCACTTAAAAGAAGGGCTCTGTTCCGAGTAGGCTTACCCTGGCGTGACTATTGATAACCTTGTAAATCTCTCTAGGACAAGGTAACTTATCAATATATTTGCCTGTATTTACCTCCCAAAAATGCAATGCAAATTACCTGCTAATGTGCCTATCATGAAGAACTACCAATGCCATGATGATCTGAACGTTTACTGCCAAACTGAGGCAAAGGAAAGAATCTCTGGATTAACTATCTAATGTTGGCTAAATGTAGTAATGAATAAATTGGCCACATTTCTTTAAAATGGACAATTCTGGGAACTGTCTTTATTTTAAGTGTTTCTAAAATCCCCTATGGGAAAAATTAATGGTGTAAAAAACAGTTAGAAGCATTTCCCTGTTTGGCCGCTAGGTTTTATGGGTGTTATGACACTATAGGGCGCTATTACATGACTTCTGTTTTTGAACCATATCAAATGGTCCATAAAACATTATTTGCTGTCCATGAACTGAAATGCTGTAAGAGTTCTGTACAATATAAATTATGAATGGAGTAATAGATTACCTTAAATATCCAATTTTGTCAATTGTTTCAAAACATTAATGGAAGTATATATGGAGATAGTTTAGTGCTGAAAATAAGGGGATAAATACATGGAAAAAATTGGACAGACACTTCAGTACAAACTTCCTTTCGGATTTTTAAGGCGTACTATCTGTTGTTCCATGTAGTGAATCTGTTATTCAATGCATTTCTGTTGGCTAATAGCAGTAATGCCAAATTCAATGTTTCATCCAATATTTCTTTATCTATTTTTTGATACTTTAAGGGGGTTCTAAAATTCAAAATCAAATAGCTAAATGATCCTTGGTATGGTCATCTTAAAACAATTCCATATGTTAGCTTAGCTTACAGGGAAATTTGGTCAAGGCACACAAAGCTCATGTTCCCAGAGTATAATGCATTGATCAACATTGACTAGCTGCTCTCTATCAAGCTCTATGCTGCTAAAGCCACAGAAAACACTTCACTCAAAAGTTTCTAAATGTTGTGAAAAGCAACATCTGGTGAGACGGAGCACATTGCAGTCCGTCGTGAGCCAGTACAAAATGCGAACGTTTCTAAACATTCAACGGATCTCTGCTAAATCATTTTAACTATCTATTAAATGATTCACATAACTTATAAACAAATATTACAAATAACAAATTCATGTATATATATTTTTTTATCTACTCTCACCTCCACAAATGTCAAAATATTTCTTTACATATACTAGATCGCATGGAAGGACTTTTACATCTTCCATATCTACAAATACCTATTTCTATATCTCATCATGGAATGGGGCTCCGGTCAGAGCATGGAGTGCCATACTCGAGTACCCCAGGACCGGGGCTTCTGAGCTGGGTATCTTGGTTGCCTTGCTTGGGTCCTATGCTGGAGCATTTGGTAGAGAGGGGCTCCCCCTTGGCCTGTCCCCAGGCTTGGGCCACCTTGCCTGGGGAGTGGATCCTGTGAGCGTCCAGCATCTCCAGGAGCAGGTCGTACAGAGGCACTTTGTTCTTACACTTCATGCTGTACAAGTGCTGCATGCCTTTGTTGCTACAGAGAGGAGAGAAGAGGAGTGAGAGGGGATATTTATAACCACAGAAATATAATCTATGGGTATAACCAAATAAATGATGATCATACTGTATATAACTGACAGATAATATGAACATTCCCTTCGCCTAGGTCTAAAGTGAGCCTCGACTTTCAGAATCTGAATTTACATCATCAGGAGCATGTGTCCCCTCGTGTAGTTTGAACTCCTCATATAATGTGTCTGATTTGTGGGAAAAACAGCAGTCTCCTAACCACACTCCCCTTACCACCCCCCACCCCTCTCCTTAGTGCTCCTCCACTAGATAGAGTGCCCTCACCTCATATGTCTGATGTGTGAGAGCAGGAGCAGGAGCTGGGCCTGCCGTCTGGACTGCTGCTGCACCGAGGCTCCCGATTGGCTGATGTGGTGGATGAGGGCGTCAGTGATGTTGTCCAACATGCTTTGCACCTCCGGGCTGTTGTGGAGGGACTCCACAGAGTAATAACAGAAGGAGAAGGCACCTAGAGGGAATGAGGAGAGAGACAGAGGAGAGGTTATTGTACCTACAAGGGATTTTGTAAGGGTTTTAAGTAAAGAAAAAAAGAGACAAAGACAGGGAAAAGGGAAGAGCCTGATGTTCTCAATGCAGCAACTGCTAACTCAGCAATTAATAAGATCAGAAACCTGCAACAACACCCATTGCTAAGGTATTTCTGTCTCTTACATATTAGTCAGTCTCAAAACAAACACAGAATTTTCTCTCAGTCAACAGCATAGAACAGCTGGCCCAGTTGTCATGGTAACAGTTATGGGGTACATTGAGAAAGAACGAATTCTGTTCACAGCAAATGCTCTTGAGTGGCATAAAAACAGAGTTCATCCTTTTACTAAAGGGCAACAGAATGCATTAGTTCTACACCATGTTCAGAAAGTGGCCGATTCAGACTTCAGCCATTCTTACGCACTTATGAGTAGTTGCTATTCAGACATTTAAGCAGGCTTTGCAGGTGTGGTTCCCTTGCACATGCTGAATTAATGTAATTCACCTAACCTACTGAAAACCCTTCCACTTGCTGGCCCACAGATTTTATAGTGGAGTTTTCATTCAATAGCATTTTCAGTACATTTATCTAAAGCCAACCATTTAAATTTGGTGTACCGTTAGAATGTTCTTTACTGACTCATTAGAGTATATGGACAAAAACAGTTCAGAATATTAGGGATCAATGAAATAAAGTCATGTAGACCTAAATACAGACATTCGTCTCCTTTTCAGCACCAATTGGTAGATTTAAAAATATTCTGATCTTGTATATAATTTGGGGTTAGGAAAGTACTTATAAATAATGAAGGGGGAAAAAAATGGTGTTTGCAGTCTTTAAGCACAAAATATTGGTGAACCAAAAATACAGTGGCTTGATTCATCCTGAAAGTTGCCATAGTCAATTGTTCAATCCATTAAATATTGGAAGATGACAAAAGTTTACAATTGAACAGTAGTCCCACAAATCTACCCTAATAATCCTCACTAATCATAGAACTGTGATAACATTCCAGTTGTCGTGAACTGTGCGCCAGGCTCCAGGTTTAAACTGCTACCTATGGCCTGTGTTCCATAATGATAAAAATAGGCTATGTGTCCCAAATTATAATATGTTAGCTTAATATGATGTAAGGGGTGCGTACTGGCAGCAGGGAAGTCAGGCGCAGGAGAGCAAAAACTGGGTTTACAACGGAGCAGTTTAATACATAAAACCATCGGCATCCAGAACAAACAATCAATGGGTACAAACCCCGTCGCGCACCAGAATAACGTGCACATGCACTTACAATAAAACAATTCCGGACAAGGACATGGGGGGGAACAGAGGGTTAAATACACGACATATATTGAGGGAATTGAAACCAGGTGTGTGGGAAGAAAAAACAAATGGAAAATGAAAAGTGGATCGATGATGGCTAGAAGACGCCGACTGCCGCCGACCGCCGAACACAGACCGAACAAGGAGAGAAACCGACTTTGGCGGAAGTCATGACATATCATCCACTATTGCCAGCGATCCTCAGGACAAACACACAAATGTGACAGAGGAAAGAAAGGTAAACTATGTAATTGAATGATGTAAAATGTAAGGAAACACTAAAGTGACAGTTATGTAGGCCTATGTGGGTATACTGCCCTACCAAGCAAAAAGGCAGTAACTGCTCATTTGGTAAAAAATGAGTTGGTCATTTTTGCTACATGAAATACATGCTTAATCATGTGGACAAGTATCCTGCCTCTATTGTATTGTGTTTTGGAGAAAATGGGGGTCATGTAAGCAGTAACTGCATAAAGTTACTGTGATTTTTGTCAGTTCCACACTATGAGCAGTTACTGCCTTTTTGCTTGGTGGGGCAGTATAACTGAAGGTGACTAATATTTAACAAGATACAAATGGTAAGAAATAGAGTGAAATCATTTTTCAACTCAGTAGGTTTGGCGCTATACTGTCATTTGCGCATGGCTACAGGAGCCTATAGGTTGGGTCTCCAAATGTCATCCTTGTAAGGCCAGCATTTCATAAACTTCACTGTAAAAAAATACTGTCTTCCCATTTGTCTACAGTGGTCGTACGGTAAAATATATCTAAAAACAATTGTCATTTATACAATCCCCTTATCCAAATGGCTTACTCATTTACCTAGTTCTTCTTAATTTGTAAAATACAGTGCATGGAGGATGGTGTTATTTATATCTGAGAAAGGAAATTCGATGTTGTTCCACTTGGAACCGACAGGTTGCTCGACCTTATTCATTGTTTCGTCACCAGTAAAGATGGTGGAATTATGAGGGAATTAAGTCAAGGTCAGAATACGGAGTATCTGTAGACACCACCACATCTTAGTTTCTTTGATCTCCACCCCAAATGAATAGCGGGTGAATAGCATGCTATTCTCATGCTTAAATTCAAGGTCAGAATACGCAAAGAGAGAAATGTGCATAAATAGGGAATTTCGTTCCATTTACGTGCGCTTAACTCGGTTCGGAATCTCCCTCAAACAGAAAAAACATTTGTGATTGGACAAAAAAAATCTTAATGGAGCTGTTTTTCTATCATACACACTTAATGTTCAATCACAGCCAAGGCTAACCCAGAATTGAACTCAGGCTTAGAATAACACACTCACCAGAGTTAAGCAAGATGATGGCTTTGAGACACACAAACTCCTCAGGCTTTAGTTTGAGCATGCGGAAGCGAGACACAGTGGCCAGGAGCATGTCAAAGATCTCAGCCATGCCCTCCACACAGTCCCCTTCACTCCTGGAGGTCAAAGATCCCCCATATGGAAAAGATACAGAATAATTGAAGAAGATTCCTGTATGTTCCACCTAGAACTTGTAAGTAATACATATGGCAGCAAATACACATACAAGATTCATATTAGATTCTTGTAATATCTGACTTATAAGGATGGGTAACATTTAGACATAAAATACATGTTCCAGTTGTATAATAACATACAAAAGACATGTAAGTTAAGACTTCTAAGGTCTCACATACATGAGATACACACATTTCAAAGCAATTGCATAGCACTGTCTGAAGTGAGTCGCACGCAACGTTACACTTATTGAAGAAAGAAGCCAAGTCTGCCACGAGGAGGAGCAGGAGGAAAGGGTGAAAGCAGAAGGAGGAAGAAGGGGAGGAGGAGGAGAGGGGGATGCAAAGGAGGAGGGAGAAGGATAGGAACACCTTCGATAGAAGCAGTGAATCTCTTTCATTATTAAGTGGAGATCCCTCAACAGTCATTCACACGATAGCACATTGGTAATAGTAAGTGACGAATATCAAAGCTAAACAGGGCTTGGTTAAAACCCTGGATGGGAGACCAAAGGCACAGTTGTAGATAAATCCACATGCCATAACAATGGATATTCATTACTGAAAATGTATATACAAATATAGTAATTGTCATGTTTATTTTGTTATACGTTGACTTATAAAAAACAATACCTATAAGAAAAGCATGTATTTTGTAGAGGTTACATTGTCAGAACATACACTTTCCTTATACACTGAACAAAATATCAATGCTACATGTAAAGTGTTGGTCCTGTGTTTCATGAGCTGGAATAAAAGTTCCCAGATTATGCTCCATATGCACAAAAAGCTTAATTTTCTCAAATGATGTGCACAAATTTGTTTACATCCCTGTTAGTGAGCATTTATCCTTTGCCAAGATAATCCATCCACCTGACAGGTGTGGCATATTAAGAAGCTGATTAAACATTATGATCAATACACAGGTGCACCTTGTGCTAGAGATAATAAAAGGCCACTCTAAAATGTGCAGTTTTGTCACAACACAATGCCACAGATGTCTGAAGTTTTGAGGGACAGTGCAATTGGCATTCTGACCGCAGGAATGTCCAACAGAGCTGTTGCCAGAGAATTGAGCCGCCATAAGCCTCCTCCAGCGTTGTTTTAGAGAATTTGGCAGACCATGTGTATGGCTTTGTGTTGGCAAACAGTTTGCTGATGTGGTGGCGGTGGGGTTATGGTATGGGCAGGCATAAACTACGGACAACGAACACAATTGCATTTTAAAATGGCGAGATCCTGAGGCCCATTGTCATGCCATTCATCCGCCACCATCACCTCATGTTTCAGCATGGTTGTGCACGGCCCCATGACACAAGGATCTGTACACAATTCCTGGATGGTGAAAATCATGTAGTGTATTGTGTATGTCATATAAGGCATATGCACCGAGTATAGCAAACATTAGGATCACCTTCCTAATATTGCGTTGCCCCCTCCCCACTCAGAACAAATTCAATTCATCGGGGCATGGACTCTACAAGGTGTCGAAAGCGTTCCAATGCTTCCCACAGTTGTGTCAAGTTGGCTGGATGTCCTTTTGGTGGTGGACAATTCTTGAAACACAAGGGAAACTTTAGTTTCACACAAACCAGTGCGCCTAGCTCCATACCCTGTTTAATGGTACTTAAATGTTTTGTCTTGCCCATTCACGCTCTGAATGGCACACATACACAATCCATGTCTCAATTGTCTCGAGGCTTAAGAATCATTCTTTTGGCCTCCTGAGTGGTTGTGTCCACCGTCGTCTGGGTTATGGGAGGGCACAGCGTCTTCTGGGTTAAGGGAGGGTTTGGCTCCTGTGGGGGGCCGGGTGCATGCACGCAGACTTCGGTCGCCAGCTGTACGGTGTTTCCTCCTACACATTGGTGCGGCTGGCTTCCAGGTTGAGCAAGTATCGTGTCAAGAAGCAGTGCGGCTTGGCAGGGTCGTGTTTCGGGGGACGCATGGCTCTCGACCTTCACCTCTCCCGTGTCCGTACGGGAGTTGCAGCGATGGGACAAGACTATAACTACCAATTGGATATCATGAAAATGGGTAAAACTAATGAAACATTCCTTCTTTAACCGGTCTTCTCCCTTTCATCTACACTGTTTGAAGTGGATGTACCAAGTGAAATCAATAAGGGATCATAGCTTTCACCTGATCAGTCTTATGGAAAGAGCAGGTGTTCCTAATGTTTTGTATACTCAGTGTAAGTTAACACATATACAAATACATTACTGACATACAAGGTAAAACATTAAACATCTTATCAGATAGGCTCCTAATTAGATTACTTATCAGATTTCTGTACAAGTAATCTTCATTTTTAATTCTTATTTTCCATATGAGTCGGGATGAGACATAAGTAAAGTACAGTGAAACTCTGAGTGACTGCAGCACTGGACCAGAGATGGTGGTCGGGGTAAGAACAATAATCATACAGTATTTCTGAAGAGCAGCCATCTAGAATAAGTTTGATAGTTGCCCCCTAACTCAACTAGCCTTCCCACCTCTCCTGCACCATTTTACTCATCATGTCAAAGTGGCTAGCTATGGACCTGGTGTCAGAAGTAATGCTCTATAATAAAACTCAGATCAAATGAGAACATCATAGACATTAACGAGAGAGTAACAGCCCTTCTTCCTCTCTCCTTATTTCATGTCACCCTCTCCCTCTTTCCCTTTAGGAAGGGTCTGCAGCTCTGTGAAACTTGTTTACTTTGAACATGGTGGGGGTAAATTAAGGGAACAGGCTGTGCGTGAAAAATATGCCCTCTTGGCCTCCTCTCCCTCTCTTTCCATCTCTCGGTCTTTCCCCCCTTTCTCTCATGTCGTCTAGCATGATGTTTCCATCTTACCCAAGAGTCACCATTTTGATGACATTTCACTCCCCTCTGCCAACGTTAAAGTGTAATGATGGGGACTTGTGCAGGTGAAACAGTGTGTTTCTTTCTCCATGGGACTATCATAAGTTAGGCTCATTGTGACATGGTCTTCAGTAGACGTACACAGACAAGATGCGAAATGGACATCTACAATTTAGATTGGTTTCTTATACAATATATTTTATGTGTGTGTGTACCCACCTGTCAAGTATGAGGTCCTTGGCGAAGATTAGTTTCCCAGGGCTGGGGATGGACCTCCAAATGAGTCCGATCATCAGCACCTCCAGCCAGGAACTCTCAAGCAACTGCACCTGGCCATGGAGAGACAGCTCCTGGAAACCTACCAGTACAGGAGACACAGTCACACTGGTGTAAAACCATATATAAACCCACTATCAACCATACATTAACCACTAGTCCATTCAACCACTTTAAGATGGTCACATTACTCATTTAATAGTCAAATTGTCATTCAAAGGATAGAAGCTCCCCCACACACTGCAAATGCAAAGTCATGAAAGTGATGCTTTCCTTTCATCTGTGGTTGACTGGACGAAGCCTCTAGTTGAATCAGATCAATATGTATATTATCATGTGATGGTTGTATTTTTCCAGGATAATGTTTTTTCTCTGATCTGAATTCTTAGGTAAAAATAAATGCTATGCATTAAACTTATTACAACCTTGCCAGATAACAGCCATTGTGAATTGTCCTATCTGCAATCCCTTTGCTGGCCTGGCATGGGTCCTTATCAGCACAACTCAGCTGTCCAAATTCATATCCAATTACATCCCATTCCCTTCCATTTTTCCTCTCTGTACATGGCTAAAGACTCCTAAAACGGGTGTGCTTTTGGGTTCTTAGTGACGCACACTGGGACATCATAACATCAGTTTTTACTTAGACAGTGTCACAGGGAGGTTGTGTGTGTGTGTGTGGCTCCATTGGGTAGCAGTGGTTATGCCCAAACGACCCTTTGAGATGGTGACTGTAATCATCGACCTAATGCCTGTAATGTCCCCAGTGTGTGTGTGCAACCTCAGCAGGCGGTCACTGCCACTACCAAGGCCTGCCAATACAGGAGGAAAGTGGTTGCGTAAGCAGTCATATGAAGGCTGAAGTCTGGGATTGTGTGGGGGTCTACTCGGTGTGTGTGTATTTTCTGTGTGTGTCTGTGTGTGTGAGAGAGAAAGAGAGATAATGAGTACTATAGAAGCCATGTTACAACATCATATACAGTACCTTTGGAAAGTATTCAAACACCTTCAAACACCTTGACTTTGTTGCGTTACAGCCTTATTCTAAAATGTATTAAATCGTTTTTTCCCCCATATCAATCTACACAAAACACTCCATAATGACAAAGCAAAAACAAGTTTTTAGAAATGTTGCTAATTTATCAAAACAAATATCACATTTCATAAGTATTCAGACCCTTTAATCAGTACTTTGTTGATGCCCCGTTGGCAGTGATTACAGCATCTGGTCTTCTTGGGTATGACGCTACAAGCTTGGCACACCTGTATTTAGGGAGTTTCTCCCATTCTTCTCTGCAGATCGTGTCAAGCTCTGTCAGGTTGGATGGGGAGT
Organism: Oncorhynchus kisutch; assembly: GCF_002021735.2. Taxonomy (NCBI): domain Eukaryota; kingdom Metazoa; phylum Chordata; class Actinopteri; order Salmoniformes; family Salmonidae; genus Oncorhynchus; species Oncorhynchus kisutch. The sequence continues at coordinate 40,091,429 of NC_034185.2, forward strand.
GTTGCTCCTAGATCTCTTCAGAGATGTTTGATCAGGTTCAAGTCCGGGCTCTGGCTGGGCCACACAAGGACATTCAGAGACTTGTCCCGAAGCCACTCCTGCGTTGTCTTGGCGGTGTGCTTAGAGTCGTTGTCCTGTTGGAAGGTGAACCTTCCAAGTCCTGAGTGCTCTGGAGCAGGTTTTCATCAAGAATGTGCCTTTTACTGAGGAGTGGCTTCCGTCTGGCTCTCTACAGTAAAGGCCTTATTGGTGGAGTGCTGCAGAGATGGTTGTCCTTCTAGAAGGTTCTATTGGAAGAGTCTTGGTGGTTCCAATCTTCTTCCATTTAAGAATGATGGAGGCCACTGTGTTCTTGTGGACTTTGGTACCCTTCCCCAGATCTTTTTGGTACCCTTCCCCAGATCTGTGCCTTGACACAATCCTGTCTCGGAGCTCTACGGACAATTCCTTCGACCTCATGGCTTGGTTTTTGCTCTGACATGCACGGTCAACTGTGGGACCTTAAATAGACAGGTGTGTGCCTTTCCAAATCATGTCCAATCAATTGAATTGACCACAGGTGGACTCCAATGAAGCTGTAGAAACATCTAAAGGATGATCAATGGAAACAGGATGCACCTGAACTCAATTTCGAGTCTCATATCAAAGGGTCTGAATACTTATGTAAATAACGTATTTCTTTTTATTTACATTTGCAAAATTATCTAAAAACCTGTTTTAGTTTTGTCATTATGGGCTATTGTGTGTAGATTGCTGAGGAAAACTGGTCCCTTAATGCATTTCAGAATAAATCTGTAACGTAACAATGTGGAAAAAGTCAAGGGGTCTGAATACTTTCCGAAGGCACTGTATAATTTCTGTGCCGTGTTAGGTTCTTGCCTGGTATTTTCTTAGCCCAGGCGATCATGTGTACCAGCTCCTTGTCAGCCATGCTGGTGAGCAGGGTCATCATGGTGATCTCTGTGTAGGGACGGCCCAACTGCTGACTAGAACACAGGGCTGGAGGCTCCGCACCCTGCAGCAGGAACAGCACCTGGGAGAGGAGAGCAGGAAGTCTGGCACCGTGCATTTAATTCCAATTTTACCCATGGTTATGATTGCTAGCGAGGAAGATAATATTCCTGGTACTTTGTTTGTTACTTTGTGTTTCCACTTACATATTCATTTGTATTAACTGAATTGTTTAGGACTGTTGCTAAATGAAAGTGGCTACATTGGAGATGTATGAAATGGAGGAAGCCAGTGAAAATGTTCAGACCTGTTCAGGAGGCATGGTGATCTTGAGACGCCCTTCTCCTCCTCCTCCACCACCGAAGCTGCTGTTCTTGCTACTATCCTGAGGGGACGCTTTGCTGTGCTCCAGGACACTGTTGTCACCAGCAGTGCCACCACGCAGCTTATCCCTCCGGAGAACCCGCCCACCGCGGTCCTTTCGCAAGCCTGGAGTTTAGAGTAGAGTTAGTAACGAACACACACGCATACACACACACACACAAGCATACACACACTTATCTCGCTATTTACACTCTTACTCCCACGTATAAATTCATATCTTTTCCTTGTGGTAGAATTTCACTGTGTGCATGTGTATGGATGGATGTGTGTGTATTCATGAAGTATGAAAACAAAACTGTGGGTGTGTAGGCTACTAATCAATCCTTTACATCCATCAGAGAAAAGTGGTTCAAGGCCATGTGTCACGCCCTGACCTTAGAGAGCTTTTTATGTCTCTTTTTTGGTTTGGTCAGGGTGTGATTTGGGTGGGCATTCTATGTTCAGCTTTCTATGTTTTGTATTTCTTTGTTTTGGCCGGGTATGGTTCTCAATCAGGGACAGCTGTCTATCGTGGTCTCTGATTGGGAACCATACTTAGGTAGCCTTTTCCCACCTGTGTTTTGTGGGTAGTTGTTTTCTGTTTAGTGTTCTGCACCTGACAGGATGGTTTCATTTCTCACTCTGTTATTTTGTTCTAGTATTAATAAAAATCAGGAACACTTACCATGCTGCGCTTTGGTTCCGATCCTTCTTCACGCAACGATGACCGTTACACCATGATAAAATATGTCTCTATTTTATCTGCACACACAATGCTTAGCCACACACCGCCTGTCGTTTCAGCATCAAACAGTCTTAACTAATACTACCCTTTTCACACTACTGAGGCAAGCCAAACCAAACCGTAAGTTGTGTGTGTGTGTACCATTGTGTTCCCTTGCTCACCTCCTTTCATCATGCCCACTTTGTAACACTTTCTGAGGCGGCATGCCTGGCAGCTCTTCCTACGGTTCCTGTCAATGGTACACTGGTTGGTCGCAGGGCACATGTAGTCATTGTGACCTGGAAGAAAACTTTATTGTGATCCAATCACAGGGACTGGCACACAGTTTGAGGTTATTTGACAGAGAGGAACACTCTATACCGCTTTTTCATATTTCTCTGGCATAGAGTTAATTCAACTGTAGTATCTACATTGTTTTATTACCATGAGACTACTGTGTTCTGATTGTGTGTCTTTTGTTGTGTGATGTCCACCCCCTCGGAACGTCATGAAATGTAATTTAAGATTCCTCTGCCGTACAAGGTAAAATTAACTCCGCTACCTAGGACAGCCTATTAAACTTTGAAAGCACATTAGAATATGGTTTTACAACATGTTCTATTTCAGTAATAATGAAAACTGTCTATGGCATAATACCTACTATACAAGACACTTGCAAAAAAAGCTACAGACTCTCATTCAGATATGAAAGGAACATTATATTTTCCCTTAATTCAGGTCGTTCTGTTCTCTTTGATTAGTTCCTTCTCTATACCCAATGTACCTTTGGCAATATCACTAAAGTGGTCCTGGTAAATGACAGTTAAACTTCGATGGTCTTCTCTCTGTAAGAGGTTTGAAGCTGACTGGGAACCAGGAACAGCCAATGTCAAGGTTGATTTCTCAATAATATTAATGTGCCCACAGTGGGTGCCAGCAATGTTCCCTCTAATTTTTTCCCAGCGCTGAGCAAATGTCAGGTCTGCTGAGTGCAAACTTGACCGTTGTGAAAACTTACAGCATGCGTTTACTGTTAACACTTAGGCTGTACCCCCTACAGTTTTAACAGTGGCCATGTAGGCTACTGTGGCTATTTGATCATAATGTAGGCCTACCAGAGTGGACTACCATCAAAAACAATGAAGAAAATGCATTCCATTAAATTTTAACAGTGAAATAGCTGTTCTATCATTCAGCCTACAGTAGCAGCCAATGTGTGGTGTTCAATGTAGGCCTACATTTCATGAGACTTTTGAAAAAAACATGCAGGGCTTGACATGAACCTGTTTTTCCACTTGTCCTTGAGACAAGTGACTTAAAATCTATTGTTTGATGCAAGAAAGCACTTTACAAAAGAAAATGCATTATTATTCTCATACCATTACTATAGAGAATCAGACCAATTATGCTACCCTCTGCCTATTTAGCTTATTAAAAGCTCTTTACCTGACTTGCTTTTTAAAGATGTCTAGAAATGTACACATTTTGTGCTCTTGTAGGAAGCAATCCGTCCCCTATTGCTGCCTACAAATGATCTATAACTGGGCTAATAACTCACTAACTAGCAAAGGACATGAACAAAATGTGCACACGTGGCTACAAGCAGCTCTCGCTTTGATCTCAAAACAAGCACATCTAGTCACGACCGCTTATGCTGTAAACACAATCCAGTTCAACGTAAATGGCACAGATCCATATATGGTAATGGTACATTTGCACATAGGACTACTGCAACTCTGATCGTTTATACCACACCGGTCTGTGTAGAGTACGGGCTGAGTAGTGCATGTCAATGCAATAGAATCCTACTCCGATGTGTTCTGCTTACAACAAAATCTGTTGCATAGTTCATTTTTGTTTCCATACGTTGCATTGAAAGTGGCTAATATTGCTTTGATTTGATCACGTGCCACAGTAAAGGGAAACATTTATAATGTTAACAGGAAACTCAAAACAGTGATCACCAACATTTTGAGTCAAGATCACTGAGTCAAAATGCAAGCAGCGATCTAACGGTCAGATTTTTTTTAACATTACTTAAAAATAATTAGCCTATGCAACATTAACCAATTAAAAACAGTACTGTAGCAATGAAGTTTGTGCAGTAAGCTATTGGCCCAATACATTATCAACGCATATTAGCTTTGCTTGATTTGCCCACGGATTGTTTTTCTTGCAGAATTCTTGGAATGGTATCAAATACATGGTTTTCATTCAATTAACTCCGTTCCAGCCATTATTTCTAGCCGTCCTCACCTCAGCCTGCACTGGAACTCACTCATAAAAACAGCAGCTCTTCGCTGTATTCGTTAATAGTCTCTCTGTCATCATGTCTCTCACGACACCATTCTGTATACTTCTGGCCTTTCTTTGGACACTGTGTTAACAACCCTCCAGGCAAGCTTCAATGCCATACAACTCTCCTTCCGTGGCCTCCAATTGCTCTTAAATACAAGTAAAACTAAATGCATGCTCTTCCAACCGATCGCTACCTGCACCTACCCGCCATTCCAACATCACTACTCTGGACGGCTCTGACTTAGAATACGTGGACAACTACAAATACTTAGGTGTCTGGTTAGACTGTAAACTCTCCTTCCAGACCCATATCAAACATCTCCAATCCAAAGTTAAATCTAGAATTGGCTTCCTATTTCGCAACAAAGCATCCTTCACTCATGCTGCCAAACATACCCTTGTAAAACTGACCATCCTACCAATCCTCGACTTTGGCGAGGATACAAAATAGCCTCCAATACCCTACTCAACAAATTGGATGCAGTCTATCACAGTGCAATCCATTTTGTCACCAAAGCCCCATATACTACCCACCATTGCGACCTGTACGCTCTCGTTGGCTGGCCCTCGCTTCATACTCGTCGCCAAACCCACTGGCTCCATGTCATCTACAAGACCCTGCTAGGTAAAGTCCCCCCTTATCTCAGCTCGCTGGTCAACATAGCATCTCCCACCTGTAGCACACGCTCCAGCAGGTATATCTCTCTAGTCACCCCCAAAACCAATTCTTTCTTTGGCCGCCTCTCCTTCCAGTTCTCTGCTGCCAATGACTGGAACGAACTACAAAAATCTCTGAAACTGGAAACACTTATCTCCCTCACTAGCTTTAAGCACCAACTGTCAGAGCAGCTCACAGATTACTGCACCTGTACATAGCCCACCTATAATTTAGCCCAAACAACTACCTCTTTCCCAACTGTATTTAATTAATTTGTTTATTTTGTTCCTTTGCACCCCATTATTTTTATTTCTACCTTGCACATTCTTCCATTGCAAAACTACCATTCCAGTGTTTTACTTGCTATATTGTATTTACTTTGCCACCATGGCCTTTTTTGCCTTTACCTCCCTTCTCACCTCATTTGCTCACATTGTATATAGACTTGTTTATACTGTATTATTGACTGTATGTTTGTTTTACTCCATGTGTAACTCTGTGTCGTTGTATCTGTCGAACTGCTTTGCTTTATCTTGGCCAGGTCGCAATTGTAAATGAGAACTTGTTCTCAACTTGCCTACCTGGTTAAATAAAGGTGAAATAAAAAAATAAAATAAAAAACGTTTTTTAATTATTTTTTAAAATCTCACAGTATCAATGTTGCTGTAGCTTTCTTATCTGCTTACATTACTGCAGACACTGTCTCTGAGCCATCTAGTTGGCAAGCGGTAGCCCTATAGTACACTTGATTTTCTCTCTGGGCCCACCAGGAAGGCAGGGTTTGTACCTTCAAACATGTGAAATGGTTCAAAAATGGCAACAGTTTGCCTACCCGGCACACAGGGCAGCTGAATCGGGTACACCTACTGGCAACAGCCTGAAACCATTTTTTTATTTTTTATTTTGTAAATAATTTTTTTTTACAGAAATGTTTGGCGATCGACTAGGAATGCCTTGGAGATCAACGTGACCACTGCTCTAGAAATCTGAGTGAAGTTCAATAACGTGCTTCTCTCTGTGGGCTGATATTTCTGCATGGCAGTGCCCGGGAGAGCTTCGTGGGGCTACTGCTCGCACACAGCTTAGAGGGAACATTGGGTGCCAGTCAGATGAGTTACTTTTAATAGAGTATAGTGCTGAATGGGGAATTACGTGGTATTTTTGTGGCACCCTTATTGTGAAGAGGGCTTAGATATGAATTTAAAAAGTTTGGTCGTGAGTGCATCTTCTGATTCAGTGAATAGAAGGAATTTAAATGTTTTGAAGTGAAGTGGGATTTAATAGTAGGGATGAGAGGCTTACCTTGGATGCTCCTTTTGAAGAAGGCTTTACAGCCCTCGCAGGACCAAACTCCGTAGTGATACCCAGAGGCATAGTCACTGCAGACCACACAGTACCTAGTCTCCTTGGCCGTCTCTAACACACCGACCCCTGGCCCTGAACCTGAGCCTGACCCTGACTCCACCGCAGTGTCGGAGGCGCTGCTGAGCGCCTCCTGGGACGCTGACTGCTGATTGGCTACCACACTTGACCTGCAACACAGGGTTGGTCAGGATGGTCAGATGATTGGCTTTTCTCGGACGAATCAACCTGGAGTTGTTCTTTGAATTTCTTTTCAAGATGACATCACAAAAAACTTTTGCAAACTCATTCATTCAAAATGTGACTTTTGGGCTACAAAAATGTGCTGGTTCTCTTTGAAAACATACTCCTCTAATGACCTCTGCCTCAGTTTCAATTTAAGTGCTTTCAAAACTTTAAATTACCAACATCAGTTTCTCCGATAGAAATCTCACAACAGTCAAACAAAGATATTTTCTCATTCAATAAAGAGAGCTGTAAGAAGTGACTACATTTAATTAGAATAATTTAGCAGGCGCTGTTATCCAGAGTGACTTACAGTTAGAGCATTCATCTTAAGATACCGTAGCTAGGTGAGACAACTACATCACAATCGTGTTAATGTACATTTTTCCACACTTAAGAAGCTCAGCAAAGTTAGTGCTAGTAGGAAAACAGAAGTACATGTTTAATTCATACAATGGGGGTGGGGATAAGGGATGTCTTATTTAAGATACTCTTTGAAGAGGTAGGGTTTCGGACCTACAGTCCTAGATTCAGGGGGAAGCTCATGCCACCTTTGGGGTGCCAGGACAGAGAAGACGTTCGACGGGTCTAAGAGGGCACTGACCCCCTGTAGGGGTGGGACGGCCCGGAGACCAAAGGTGGAAGAACGGAGTGCTGGGGGTTGGGGTGTAGGGTTTGAGCATAGCCTGAAGGTAGGGAGGGGCAGTTCCCCTTGCTGCTCCGTAGGCAAGCACCATGGTCTTGTCGTGGATGCAAGCTTTGACTGGAAACCAGTGGAGTTGAACACTAAGTGGGCTGCGGCGTTCTGGATAAATTCCAGGGGTTTGATGGCACAAGCGGGGAGCTCAGCCAACAGTGATGCAGTAGACCAGACGGGAGATTACAAGTACCGCTTCCGGTGTGAAGAAAGTTCGTACTCTATGGATGTTGTAGAGCATGAACTTCCATAAGCGAGTCACTGCTTTGATGTTTTCAAAGAATAACAGGGTGTTGTCCAGGGTCACAAAAGTTTTTTTTGCACTCTGGAAAGTCGACATCGTAGAGTTGTCAACTGTGATAGAGGTCTTGGAGCGGGCAGGCCTTCCCCAGGAGGAATAGCAGCTTTGTCTTGTTGAGGTCGACAACACCATTGAGCCCCTCAATCCCTCAAGCCAATTATAGCTAACAGCAGCAACTTGGACTCATCTATTATCCCCCCAGGAACTAGCTCTGCCTCCACCTCATTCAGGAAATGAACTGTACGTGTGCATTTTGTTGTTCTTACATATTGTTCTTTTCTCAAGGTCTCTAGCAAAGTCGCTAATCTGAGGAATTAGAGCTCCGTAACTAAGGCTTTTCAACAGCCTAAATATTTCCCTTCTGATAATGAATGTTTTACTTTAAAATGAAACTCACCTAGTAACGTCACATATAATGAGCATAATACCCCACTTTGAGGACAAAACATTATTGGAAAGGTGTTATGAAACTAAGTCCTGAGTACATGTTTAGTTTTAAAGTATTTATTTTGTCTGACTGTCATTGTTTGTCAGACTACTTAGAGGATGCTAGAGAAACATAAGTACACTGAGCCAAATAACAAAATGTGATCACAGGAAGACAAATACATATTGTTAATGTGGAGTAACGACAGTCAATTGAAGCGTACAATTAGAAAAAGACTAAACCTAAACTCTATGTCAATCAATGTAGACTATCCCTCCATTTCTCTCCAAGCAATCATATGGGGCAAAATATGACATGTCTATTGAAATGCTCTGTGACAAATTACATAATCAGAAAAGATTTTTTAAAAACAGGGAAACAGCAGCTGTTGAACAACACTACATAGTCAGCACACTGTCCAAACAACACTGCTAAAACTAACATCACAAGAGTTAACACTAACTCTAACGAACATTCAGATCAAATGGAGTGGAGTAGGGTCACTGATCTCACTCTCTTACACATTACTTACAAGGGCTTGTAAGTACATCCAACACATCACTGTGATCTCTACAGCGCTGTTGGATGGTCGTCATTACCTGGCGTAGGCTTAAACACGGATATACACTGGTTTAAAAGGCCATATTGGGTAAAATGCTATTTTATCTCTGTTTTTTAGTCAGGTCGGTAAAGGTCGGTAAATAAATATCAATTACGTTCCCATTCTCATTTGCTTCTAACAGTACCAAAAATTAGAACAGGTCATGGTCAAAATAGTTTCAGTAACTTAGCTCCGTGGTCCTGGAATTCTCTCCTGAACATTTTAAAATTTGATGATCACCTAGGTACAGTACCAGCTATCTGAGCCGCACACATTCAGCCAGATAATTAACTCTTGCCCCCCCATAAGAGTCAAAGACAGTTATATCGCTCACCTGTTTACGGGTGTGGAGGAGATCTCCAGGTAGATTGACTGACTGGGGAGGCTGGTGTGGCGGAGGAAGGGGCTGAGCTGGGGAGTGGAGGGCACAAACAGAAGGGACTGCAGGCTGCCGTCCGAGGGGGGTCCATGGGCATCCAGGGACGCGGTGGAGGAACTGTAGAAGGGGACCAGGCCAGGGGCATGGGCAGTGTAGTCATCCACTCCCTCCAGGTAGTCGATGGTGGCTGCCCCTCCACCCCCACGGGTCTCCTCAGGGTACATGTCACTGTAGGGAGTGAGCGGTGCCTGCGGCGAGAGATTCTGGGGGGAGATGGCTAGGCTCTCCAGGGTTGCTTATGATCTGAGAGGAGCTCCGCAAGGTTTGAAGGTCTGCGCCTGGGTCTGTCTGACCAGCATCACACTCACAGAACAACAGCACTTATAACCAGTATGATTTAGACTGGCTCACTAAGGGGTGGGAGGGGAGAGGTGCTCTGTTTTGCCTCTTTTTTCCTCTTCTCTCTCAGTCTCTTGCCCTGTTCTTCAATGTGTGCCAAACAACTTAATACAGGCTATTACGCTGAAGAGGTTTGGGAGTGGGGTTCACTGTGTTCTCTCTCTACCCCCCCTCTTTCTCTTTCTTGCCCAGCTTCCGGCTAGACACACAGACCCCCAAGAATTCCTACCTCGCTCCTTCCATCGAGAGGCAGAGCTTTTCACTCTATTCCCTTAACTAAGAGGGATAGAGGAAAGGAGAAAAAAAGAATGACAGAGGGAGGGAGTATAAGAAGGAAAGAAATAGGCAGTCATTCCAAGAACTCCCTATCCTTTCTTAAATGTTTCTAAAATGCCAGCTCCTTTTCCCTGAAAAGCTTTTAGCAGACAGCTTTCACCCTGATGTGATTTCCTCTTTGAATGCTTAAGTCAGTTAGTTTTTACACTATATAGACAAAAGTACGTGGACACCTGCTCGTCGAACATCTCATTCCAAAATCATGGTCATTAATATGGAGTTGGTCCCCCCTTTGCTGTTATAACAGCCTCCACTCTTCTTGGGAAGGCTTTCCACTTGATGTTGGAACATTGCTACATGGACTTTCATTCAGCCAGAAGAGTATTAGTGAGGTCAGGCACTGATGTTGAGCGATTAGGCCTGGCTCGCCATCAGCCTTCCAATTCACCCCAAAGTTGTTTGATGGGGTTGAGGCCAGGGCTCTGTGCATGCCAGTCAAGTTCTTCCACACTGATCTCGACAAACCATTTTTGTATGGACCATGCTTTGTGCATGGGGGCATTGTGTTGCTGAAACAGGAAAGGGCCTTCCCCTAACTGTTGCCACAAAGTTGGACGCACAAAATTGTCTAGAATGTCATTGTATGCTCTTGCGTTAAGATGTCCCTTCACTGCAACTAAAGGAGCCTGAACCATGAAAAAAACAGTCCCGGACCATTATTCTTTCTCCACCAAACTTTACAGTTGTCACGATGCAGTTGGGCAGGTGGTGTTCTCCAGGCATCTGCCAAACCCAGATTCGTCCATCGGGCTGTCAGATGGTGAAGCATGATTCATCACTCCAGAGATTGTGTTTCCACTGCTCCAGAGTCCAATGGAGGATAGCTTTACACCACTCCAGCCGACACTTGGCATTGCACATGGTGATCTTAGGCTTGTGTGCGGCTGCTCGGCCATGGAGACTCACTTCATTCAGCTCCCGATGAACAGTTCTTGTGCTGATGTTGCTTCCAGAGGCAGTTTGGAACTCAATAGTGCGTGTTGCAACCAAGGACAGGCGATTTTTACACGTTACGCGCTTCAGCACTCGGCGGTCCCGTTCTGTGAGATTGTGTGGTCTACCACTTCGCGGCTGAGCCGTTGTTGCTCCGAGATGCTTCTACTTCACAATAACATCCCTTACAGTTGACCGGGGCAGCCCTGGTGGGCTGAGTTGTTGGAAAGATGGCATCCTATGACTCTGCCATGTAGATTCTATTCTATTCTACATTCTACTGCCAATGTTTGTCTATGGAGATTGCATGTCCATGTGCTCAATTGTATACACCTGTAGCAACAGGTGTGGCTGAAATAGCCAAATCCACTAATTTGACAGGGGTGTCCACATACTTTTGTATATGTCGGTACTGCAGTCGCACAGAATACCACTCCTTTCTGACACTGACTTCAAGTCAAATCATTATTGAATGTGCCTATCACGGGACTGACTTACTTGCACATCTGAGAAATATACTCAAGGCAAAATGACACAAAACTAATCCACAAGTAGGAAGCTATAAAATAGGAACAAATTACAAAGATACCATATATGTATATATATATATATATACTTACCTTCATGTCATTATGGATCAATTGTCAGCTCTTCCTTTGGGTCTAATCATGAGCATTGTTGTGTAGGGACTGTTCCTTCCCTTTCTCATCTCACTTTCTCCTGTCTTTCTGAGATCTGCCGTTGTTCCACAATGAGAACAAGATAAGTAGGTACAAATAAAATAAGAGAAACAAAGTGAAGATGCAGCCAGTACGATATTGATAGTGTGTCTCTAGAGCAGGTCACCATAACACAGCAAACAGAATGGGAGGTCAACACTCTCTCCTGATGCCAACATTATGCAACTCAGTGGGGAAACGATAAGTAGATAGACAAATCAGGCAACGAATGTTCCATCTTTTTATAGTTTTTTATATTGATTTTTTTACAGATAAACATACAGCAGCATTGCAGATTACACCAAACTACACTAAAACAAGCCCTACTGTCTCAAGAAAATGATATATATTTTAAGTATATTTTTTGCTATTATAGGGCCTTTCCACAGGGATACCTTAAAACTGATTGCTACTGAGCAAATCTAAATGATCAACCAGCCAAAGCAACAAACAGAGGGGTTTTACGCACATGCTTGCATCACAGGGATAACCCTGCACGTTGAAATTAAACCAATGCTTAAAAAGTTATTGTTTTTCAATGACTCCTCCATTCCCTTAGGCAGGTTTCAGGGCATACAAGGAAAACGGCTGACCTTCAACCTACAGTGGCCTCAAAAAAGTATTTTGATGACTTACAACCTGGAATTAAATTAGATTTTTGGGGGGGTTTGTATAATTAGATTTACACAACATGCCTACCATTTTGAAGATACAAAATATATTCTGTTGTAAAACGAACAAGAAATAAAACTGAACAGTTGAGCATGCATAACTATTCACCCCCCCAAAGTCAATACTTTGTAGAGCCACCTTTTGCAGCAATTACAGCTGCAAGTCTCTTGGGGTATGTCTCTATAAGCTAGCCACTTGGATTTAAGCCCATTCTTCAAGGTAAAACCGCTCCAGCTCATTCAAGTTGGATGGGTTCTGCTGGTGTACAGCAATCTTTAAGTCACACCACAAATTCTCAATTCGATTAAGGTCTGGGCTTTGATTAGGCCATTCCAATTCATTTAAATGTTCAACCTTAAACCACTCGAGTGTTGCTTTAGCAGTATGATTAGGGTCATTGTTTTGCTGGAAGGTGAACCTCTGTCCCAGTCTCAAATCTCTGGAAGACTGAAAAAGGTTTGCCCTCAAGCATTTCCCTGTACTTAGCGCCAACCATAATTCCTTCAAATTCTGACCAGTTTTGGCAAGAGCCGATGTAAAACATCCCCACAGCATGATGCTGCCACCACCATGCTTCACTGTGGGGATAAAATTCTCGGGGTGATGAGAGGTGTTGGGTTTCCGCCAGACATAGCGTTTTCCTTGATGGCCAAAAAGCCATCAAGGAAAGTCTCATCTGACCAGAGTACCTTCTTCCATATATGTTTAGGGAGTCTCCCACATGTCTTTTGATGAACACCAATCATGTTAGCTTATTTTTTTCTTTAAGCAATGGCTTTTTTCTGGCCGCTCTTCTGTAAAGCCCAGCTCTGTGGAGTGTACGGCTTAGAGTGGTGCTATGGACAGATACTCCAATCTCCACTGTGGCACTCTGCAGCACCTTCAGGGTTATCTTTGGTCTCTTTGTTGCTTCTCTGATTAATGCCCTCCTTGCCTGGTCCGTGAGTTTTGGTGGGCGGCCTTCTCTTGACAGGTTTGTTGTGGTGACATATTCTTTCCATTTTTTAATAACGGATTTAATGGTGCTCCATGGAATGTTCAAAGTTCCTGATATATTTTTTATAACTGAACCCTGAGCTGTTTGGAGAGCTCTTTGGTCTCCATGGTGCCACTTGCTTGGTGGTACCCCTTGCTTAGTGGAGATGCAGACTTTGTGGCCTTTCAGAACAGGTATATATATATATATATATATATATATATATATATATATACACACACACACACGATGAGATCATGTGACACTTAAATAAAGTCCACCTGCGTGTAATCTAACTATTTAATTGGTTGCACCAGATCTTATTTAAATCAAATCAAATGTATTTATATAGCCCTTCGTACATCAGCTGATATCTCAAAGTGCTGTACAGAAACCCAGCCTAAAACCCCAAAGAGCAAGCAATGCAGGTGTAGAAGCACGGTGGCTAGGAAAAACTCCCTAGAAAGGCCAAGGGGTCAGGAGACACTGTGGCCCCATCCGAGGACACCCCCTTGACAGGGCCAAACAGGAAGGATATAACCCCACCCACTTTGCCAAAGCACAGCCCCACACCACTAGAGGGATATCTTCAACCACCAACGTACCATCCTGAGACAAGGCTGAGTATAGCCCACAAAGATCTCCGCCATGGCACAACCCAAGGGGTTAGCGGCTTCACAGCAAAGAGGGTGAATATACACTGCTCAAAAAAATAAAGGGAACACTTAAACAACACAATGTAACTCCAAGTCAATCACACTTCTGTGAAATCAAACTGTCCACTTAGTAAGCAACACTGATTGACAATAAATGTCACATGCTGTTGTGAAAATGGAAGAGACAACAGGTGGAAATTATAGGCAATTAGCAAGACACCCCCAATAAAGGAGTGGTTCTGCAGGTGGTGACCACAGACCACTCCTCAGTTCCTATGCTTCCTGGCTGATGTTTTGGTCACTTTTGAATGCTGGCGGTGCTTTCACTCTAGTGGTAGCATGAGACGGAGTCTACAACCCACACAAGTGGCTCAGGTAGTGCAGCTCATCCAGGATGCCACATCAATGCGAGCTGTGGCATGAAGGTTTGCTGTGTCTGTCAGCATAGTGTCCAGAGCATGGAGGCGCTACCAGGAGACAGGCCAGTACATCAGGAGACGTGGAGGAGGCCGTAGGAGAGCAACAACCCAGCAGCAGGACCGCTACCTCCACCTTTGTGCAAGGAGGAGCAGGAGGAGCACTGCCAGAGCCCTGCAAAATGACCTCCAGCAGGCCACAAATGTGCATGTGTCTGCTCAAACAGACTCCATGAGGGTGGTATGAGGGCCCGAAGTCCACAGGTGGGGGTTGTGCTTACAGCCCAACACCGTGCAGGACGTTTGGCATTTGCCAGAGAACACCAAGATTGGCAAATTTGCCACTGGCGCCCTATGCTCTTCACAGATGAAAGCAGGTTCACACCTAGCACATGTGACAGACGTGACAGAGTCTGGAGATGCCGTGGAAAATGTTCTGCTGCCTGCAACATCCTCCAGCATGACCGGTTTGGCGGTGGGTCAGTCATGGTGTGGGGTGGCATTTCTTTGGGGGGGCCGCACAGCCCTCCATGTGCTCGCCAGAGGTAGCCTGACTGCCATTAGGTACCAAGATGAGCTTCTTAGACCCCTTGTGAGACCATATGCTGGTGCGGTTGGCCCTGGGTTCCTCCTAATACAAGACAATGCTAGACCTCATGTGGCTGGAGTGTGTCAGCAGTTCCTGCAAGAGGAATGTATTGATGCTATGGACTGGCCCGCACGTTCCCCAGACCTGAATCCAATTGAGCACATCTGGGACATCATGTCTCGCTCCATCCACCAATGCCACGTTGCACCATAAACTGTCCAGGAGTTGGCGGATCCTTTAGTCCAGGTCTGGGAGGAGATCCCTCAGGAGACCATCCGCCACCTCATCAGGAGCATGCCCAGGTGTTGTAGGGAGGTCATACAGGCACATGTAGGCCACACACTACTGAGCCTAATTTTGACTTGTTTTAAGGACATTACATCAAAGTTGGATCTGTAGTGTGGTTTTCCACTTTAATTTTGAGTGTGACTCCAAATCCAGACCTCCATGGGTTGATACATTTGATTTCCATTTATAATTTTTGTGTGATTTTGTTGTCAGCACATTCAACTATGTAAAGAAATAAGTATTTAATAAGAATATTTCATTCATTCAGATCAAGGATGTGTTATTTTAGTGTTCCCTTTATTTTTTTGAGCAGTGTATATGCATGCACCACTTTTAATTTTTTTCGTTTATATAGTTTTTTGAAACAATTTATAACAGTGTTAAATACCTCAGTGGACCGTAAAGGAAATCACTCTACAAACTATCATCTCATTACCTTAAGGAAATCACAAATATTGCAAACACATTAGAAATAGTGGATATTTGGAGATTTAAAAAATCACCGACCTAGTGAGATATACATGAAGGAGACTTAATCTGTCACGTGTGCTCCCTCTCCGGCCTCAAGGTCACCAGGCTGCTCGTTATGGAGCACACCTGTCACCATCAGCACATAATGATACTCCCATGGATTCCATCACCTCCTAGATTACCTACCCTCTTTATTGTCACTCCCTTTGGTTCCTTCCCCAGGCGTTATTGTTTGCTTCAGTTTCATGTCTGTGCGTTGTTTGCGTTTCTTGTTAATTTGTTTCTGTTTTCAATTAAAATAGTCACTCCCTGTACTTACTTCCCGACTCCCAGCACACACACGTTACAAAATCAAGTTAGTCGTCTTGACTACTTTCTTCCATCTAAGGTTAAAGTTTTAATAGGAGACAGAAGGCGATCAGATCATCATCTAATTGGCATTCACATAACTGTTATTGGATGGGGGCATTTTGAAATTGAATGAAAGTTTACTGAATGACAACTTATTTTTAGCAAAGACAAAATCATTTAACTGAATTTTTTGAGTATAATATACAGTCGGGCAAAAAAGTATTTAGTCAGTCACCAATCGTGCAAGTTCTCCCACTTAAAAAGATGAGAGGCCTGTAAATGTTCTTCATAGGTACACTTCAACTATGACAGACAAAATGAGAAAAAAATCCAGAAAATCATATTGTAGGATTTTTAATGAATTTATTTGCAAATTATGGTGGAAAATAAGTATTTGGTCACCTACAAACAAGCAAGATTTCTGGCTCTCACAGACCTGTAACTTCTTCTTTAAGAGGCTCCTCTGTCCTCCACTCGTTACCTGTATTAATGGCACCTGTTTGAACTTGTTATCAGTATGAAAGACACCTGTCCTCAACCTCAAACAGTCACACTCCAAACTCCACTATGGCCAAGACCAAAGAGCTGTCAAAGGACACCAGAAACAAAATTGTAGACCTGCACCAGGCTGGGAAGACTGAATCTGCAATAGGTAAGCAGCTTGGTTTTAAGAAATCAACTGTGGGAGCAATTATTAGGAAATGGAAGACATACAAGACCACTGAATCTCCCTCGATCTGGGGCTCCACGCAAGACCTCACCCCATGGGGTCAAAATTATCACAAGAACGGTGAGCAAAAATCCCAGAACCACACGGGGGGACCTAGTGAATGACATGCTGAGAGCTGGGAGTAACAAAGTAACAAAGCCTAGCATCAGTAACACACTATGCCGCCAGGGACTCAAATCCTGCAGTGCCAGACGTGTCCCCCTGCTTAAGCCAGTACATGTCCAGGCCCGTCTGAAGTTTGCTAGAGAGCATTTGGATGATCCAGAAGAAGATTGGGAGAATGTCATATGGTCAGATGAAACCCAAATATAACTTTTGGTAAAAACTCAACTCGTCGTGTTTGGAGGACAAAGAATGCTGAGTTGCATCCAAAGAACACCATACCTACTGTGAAGCATGGAGGTGGAAACATCATGCTTTGGGGCTGTTGTTCTGCAAAGGGACCAGGACGACTGATCCGTGTAAAGGAAATGAATGAATGGGGCCATGTATCGTGAGATTTTGAGTGAAAACCTCCTTCCATCAGCAAGGGCATTGAA
This sequence comes from Oncorhynchus kisutch, assembly GCF_002021735.2. Taxonomy (NCBI): domain Eukaryota; kingdom Metazoa; phylum Chordata; class Actinopteri; order Salmoniformes; family Salmonidae; genus Oncorhynchus; species Oncorhynchus kisutch. The sequence goes on from NC_034185.2 coordinate 40,108,490, forward strand.
GATGAAACGTGGCTGGGTCTTTCAGCATGACAATGATCCCAAACACACCACCCGGGCAACGAAGGAGTGGCTTCGTAAGAAGCATTTCAAGGTCCTGGAGTGGCCTAGCCCGTCTCCAGATCTCAACACCATAGAAAATCATTGGAGGGAGTTGAAAGTCCGTGTTGCCCAGCAACAGCCCCAAAACATCACTGCTCTAGAGGAGATCTGCATGGAGGAATGGGACAAAATGCCACTAACAGTGTGTGAAAACCTTGTGAAGACTTACAGACAACGTTTGACCTCTGTCATTGCCAACAAAGGGTATTTAACAAAGTATTGAGATAAACTATTGTTGTTGAACAAATACTTATTTTCCACCATAATTTGCAAATAAATTCATAAAAAATCCTACAATGTGATTTTCTGGATTTTTTTTCCTCATTTTTTTCTGTCATAGTTGAAGGTTACCTATGATGAAAATTACAGGCCTCTCTTCTTTTTAAGTGGGAGAACTTGCACAATTGGTGGCTGACTAAATACGTTTTTGCCCCACTGTATACCTGCTGGAGCGAGAGTTTACAGTCTAACCAGACACCTAGGTATTTGTGGTTGTCCACATATTCTAAGTCAGAACCGTCCAGAGTAGTGATGCTCGTCGGGCGGGCGGGTGCGGGCAGCAATATGTTGAAGAGCTGCATTTAGTTTTACTAGCATTTAAAAGCAGTTGGAGACCACGGAAGGAGTGTCGATTGGCATTGAAGCTTGTTTGTAGGTTTGTTTTATACAGTGTCTAAAGAAGGGCCAGATGTATACAGAATGCCGTTGTTTGTGTAGAGGTGGATCAGAGATTCACCAGCAGCAAGAGCGACATCATTGATATATACACAGAGAAAAGAGTCGGCCCGAGAAATGAACCCTGTGGCACCCCCATAGAGACCGACAGAGGTCCGGACAACAGGCCCTCCAATTTGACAAACTGAACTCTATCTGAGAAGTAGTCGGTAAACCAGGTGAGGCAGTCATTATTAATCCAAGTCTATTGAGTCTGCCTATAAGAATGCGATGATTGACAGAGTCAAAAGCCTTGGCCAGGTCGATGAAGACGGCTGCACAGTACCGTCTTTTATCAATGGTGGTTATGATATCATTTAGGATCTTGAGCATGGCTAAGGTGCACCCATGACCAGCTCAGAAACCAGATTGCATAGAAGAGAAGGTACGGTGGGATTCAAAATGGTCATTGATCTGTTTGTTAACTTAGCTTTCGAAGATTTCAGAAAGGCAAGGGTAGGATAGATATAGGTCTGTAGCAGTCTGGCTCTCGAGTGTCTCCCCCTTTGAAGAGGGGGATGATCGCAGCAGCTTTCCAATCTTTAGGGATCTCAGACGATATGAAAGAGCAGTTGAACAGGCTAGTAATAGGGATTGCAACAATTTCGACTGATACTTTTAGAAAGAGGGTTCAGATTGTCTAGCCCAGCGGATTTGTAGAGATCCAGATTTTGCAGCTCTTTCAGAAAATCAGCAGTCTGGATTTGGGTGAAGGAGAGGGGGGGGGGGGGTGAAGGAGAGGGGGGGGGGTTGGGCAAGTTGCTGTAGGGGGTGCAGAGCTGTTGGCTGGGGTAGGGGTAGCCAGGTGGGAAGCATGGCCAGCCATTGAAAACTGCTTATTGAAATGATAGATTATTGTAGATTTTTCCTATCCTCAGTGCATTGGGCAACTAGGAAGAGGTGCTCTTATTCTCCATGGACTACAGTGTCCCGGAACCTATTGGAATTAGTGCTACAGGATGCAAATTTTACTGAGAAAGCTAGCCTTAGCTTTCCTAACTGACTGTGTGTGTATATTGGTTCCTGACTTCTCTAAAAAGTTTAATATCGCGGGGGCTATTCGATGCTAATGCAGAATGCCACAGGACGGAATCGTGCTGGTCAGGGGCAGTCAAGTCTGGGGTGAACCAAGGGCTATGTCTGTTCTACATTTTTGAATAGGGAATGTTTAGTTGAGATGGTGAGGAAAGCACTTTTAAAGAGTAACCAGGCATCCTATACTGACGGGATGAGGTCAATATCCTTCCAGGATACCTGGGCCAGGCCGGAAGTGTTTTAGTGAGCTTTTGACAGTGATGAGGTGTGGTCGTTTGACCGCAGACCCATTGCCGACGCAGGCAATGAGGCAGTGATCACGGCGATCCTGGTTGAAGACAGCAGAGGTGTATTTAGAGGGCAAGTTGGTCAGGATGATATCTATGAGGTTCCCATGGTCACGGATTTAGGCTTGTACCTGGAAGGTTCCTTGATGATTTGTGTGAGATTGAGGGCATCTAGCTTAGATTGTATGACGGCCAGGGTGTTAACCATATCCCAGTTTAGGTCACCTAACAGTACGAACTCTGAAGATAGATGGGGGGCAATCAATTCACATATGGTGTCCAGGGCACAGCTGGGGGCTGAGGTAGGGTCTATAACAAGCTGGAACGTTGAGAGACTTGTTTTTGGAAAGGTACATTTTTAAAAGTAGAAGCTCAAATTGTTTGGGCACAGACCTGGATAGTATGGCAGAACTCTGCAGGCTCTCTCTGCAGTAGATTGCAACTCCGCCCCCTTTGGCAGTTCTATCTTGTCGAAAAAAGTTGTAGATGGGGATGGAGATTTCAGGATTTTTGGTGGCCTTCCAAAGCCAGATTCAGACACAGCTAGGACATCAGGTTTGGCGGAGTGTGCTAAAGAAGTGAATAAAACAAACTTAGGGAGGAGGCTTCTGAAATTAACATGCATGAAACCAAGGCTTTTACGGTCAACAAATGAGAGCGCCTGGGAATGGCAGTGGTGCTGGGGGCTGCAAGGCCTGGGTTAACATCTACATCACCAGAGGAATAGAGGAGGAGTCGGATAAGGGTACGACTATAAGAACTGGTCGTCTGGTGCGTTCGGAACAGAGAGTAAAAGGAGCAGATTTCTGGGTGTGGAAGAAAAGATTCAAGGCATAATGTACAGACAAGTGTATGGTAGGATGTGAGTACAGTGGAGGTAAACCTAGGCATTGAATGACGATGAGAGGTTTTGTCTCTAGAGGCACCAGTTAAGCCAGGTGAGGTCACCGCATGTGGGTTGGACAAAATAGCTATCTAAGGCATATTGGGCAGGGCTGGGGGCTCTACAGTGAAGTAAGACAATCACTAACCAAAACAGCAATAGATAAGGCAAATTGACATTAGGGACAGGCATGTGTAGCTGAGTGATCAAAGGGTCCAATGAGTAGGAATAGGTGAGTGAAGGAGCCGATTCAGCTGTCGCTACTACACTAGGCGAGCAGGAGACATGGCATTTCAGAAAGCTAGTGGGCCGGGGATAGCAGATGGGCCTTCGGTGACGTCGTAACGGGATAGCCTGTTGAGTCGTGATGGATCGGCGGGGCTCTGTGTCGGCAGTAAAGGATCCAGGCAATTGGCAAGAGAGGTATTGTAGCCCAAGAATTAGCTGGAGGACAGAGACTTTAGCAAGGAAAAGCCACTCGGATTGCAGCTAGCTAGCTGCTCCTTTGTCTTGCTCACATTAAGGGAGAGGTTGATGTCCTGCCACCACACTGCCAGTTCTCTGACCTCCTCCCTAAAGGCAGTCTCATCATTGTCGGTGATCAGGCTAACCACGGCTGTGTCGTCAGCAAACTTAATGGTGTTGGAGTAGTGTTTGGCCACGCAGTCGTGGGTGAACAGGGAATAGAGGAGGGGACTAGGTACACACCCCTGAGGGGCCCCAGTGTTAAGGATCAGCGTGGCAGATGTAGTCCCAGAGTCCTTAGCTTAGTGATGAGCTTCGTGGGCACTGTAGTCGATGAACAGCATTCTCACATAGGTGTTCCTTTTGTCCAGGTGAGAAAGGGCTGTTTGGAGAACGATTGAGATTGCGTCATCTGTGGATCTGTTGGGGCGGTATGCGAATTGGAGTGGGTCTAGGGTGTCTGGGAGGATGCTGTTGATGTGAGCCATGACCAGCCTTTCAAAGCACTTCATGGCTACCGACGTGAGTGCCGCTGGGCGGTAATAATTTAGGCAGGTTACCTTCGCTTCCTTAGGCACAGGGACTATGGTGGTCTGCTTGAAACATGTAGGTATTACAGACTCAGTCAGGAAGACATTGAAAATGTCAGTGAAGACACTTGAGTTGGTCCGCGCATGGTTTGAGTACACTCCCTGGTAATCAGTCTGGCCCTGCGGCTTTGTGAATGTTGACCTGTTTAAAGGTTTTGTTCACATCGGCTACTGAGAGCGTTATCACACAATCATCCAGAACATCTGGTGCTCTCATACATGCTTCAGTGTTGCTTGCCTCGAAGCAAGCATAAAAAGGCATTTAGCTAGTCTGGTAGGCTCGCGTCACTGGGCAGCTCACGTCTGGGTTTCCCTTTGTAGTCCATAATAGTTTGCAAGCCCTGCCACATACAATTAGGATTCAATCTTAATCCTGTATTGACGCTTTGCTTGTCAAATCAAATGTTATTTGTCACATACTCATGGTTAGCAGATGTTAATGCGTGTGTAGCGAAATGCTTGTGCTTCTAGTTCCGACAATGCAGTAATAACCAATGAGTAATCTAACCTAACAATTCCCCACAACTACTACCTTATACACACAGGTGTAAAGGGATAAAGAATATGTACATAAAGATATATGAATGAGTGATGGTACAGAACGGCAAAGGAAAGATGCAGTAGGTGGTATCGAGTACAGTATATACATATGAGATGAGTAATGTAGGGTATGTAAACATTATATGAAGTGGCATTGTTTAAAGTGGCTAGTGATACATGTATTACATAAAGATGCAGTAGATGATAGAGTACAGTATATACATATACATATTTCCATCAATTTCCATTATTAAGGTGAGCTGGAGTTGAGTCAGTATGTTGGCAGCAGCCACTCAATGTTTGTGGTGGCTGTTTAACAGTCTGATGGCCTTGAGATAGAAGCTGTTTTTCAGTCTCTCGGTCCCTGCTTTGATGCACCTGTACTGACCTCGCCTTCTGGATGATAGTGGGGAGAACAGGCAGTGGCTCGGGTGGTTGTTGTCCTTGATGATCTTTATGGCCTTCCTGTGACATCGGGTGGTGTAGGTGTCCTGGAGGGCAGGTAGTTTACCCCCGGTGATGCGTTGTGCAGACCTCACTACCCTCTGGAGAGCCTTACGGTTGTGGGCAGAGCAGTTGCCGTACCAGGCGGTGATACAGCCCGACAGGATGCTCTCGATTCTGCATCTGTAGAAGTTTGTGAGTGCTTTTGGTGACAAGCCAAATTTCTTCAGCCTCCTGAGGTTGAAGAGGCGCTGCTGCGCCTTCTTCACAACACTGTCTGTGTGGGTGGACCATTTCTGTTTGTCCGTGATGTGTACGCCGAGGAATTTAAAACTTAGTACCCTCTGCACTACTGTCCTGTAGATGTGGATAGGGGGGTGCTCCCTCTGCTGTTTCCTGAAGTCCACAATCATCTCCTTTGTTTTGTTGACGTTGAGTGTGAGCTTATTTTCCTGTTGGTAATGAAGCCTACCACTGTAGTGTCGTCCGCAAACTTGATTGAGTTGGAGGCGTGCATGGCCATGTAGATGTGGGTGAACAGGGAGTACAGGAGAGGGCTTAGAACGCACCCTTGTGGGGCCCCAGTGTTGAGGATCAGCGGGGGGGAGATGTTGTTACCTACCCTCACCACCTGGGTGAGGGTTTATTATTATGTTTTGTCCTTCACTGTGCATGAATGCAAGAACGTTGAGAATAATATTTGTTTTCTTATGTTTCCTGACCACATTTTGTCATTGTACAGCATTTTATGCACTAATTTTTATGCTAGCTAGCTTGCTAAGTTGTTGCAATTTCTGTCATTTTTGAGTCACTGTATTTTTATGGCAGATGTTTATTGCTAGATATACAGTGTGTTTGCAAAGTATTCAGACCCCTTCCCTTTTTCCACATTTTGTTACGTTATAGCCTTATACTAAAATTGATTTCATTTTTTGCCCCACACATCAATCTACACACAATACCCCATAATGAGAAAGCGAAAACAGGTTTGTAGAAATGTTTACTAATTTATAAAAAATTAACAGATACCTGATTTACATAAGTATTCAGACCATTTGCTATGAGACTCAAAATTGAGGTCAGGTACATCCTGTTTCCATTGATCATCCTTGAGATTTTTCTATAACTTGATTTGAGTCAAGCTTTGGTAAATTCAATTGATTGGACTAGATTTGGAAAGGCACACTCCTGTCTATATAATGTACCACATTTAACAGTGCATGTCAGAGCATAAAGCAAGCCATGAGGTCGAAGGAATTGTTCATAGCGCTCCAAGACAAGATTGTGTTGAGGCACAGATCTGGGGAAGAGTACCAAAAAATGTCTGCAGCATTGAAGGTCCCAAGAACACAGTGCCCTCAATCATTCTTAAATGGAAGAAGATTGGAACCACCAAGACTCTTCCTAGAGCTGGCCGCCCAGCCAAACTGAGCAATCAGGGGAGGAGGATCTTGGTCAGGGAGGTGACCAAGAACCCGATGGTCACTGACAGCTCCAGAGTTCCTCTGTGGAGATGGGAGAACCTTCCAGAAGGACAACCATCTCTGTAGCACTCCACCAAGCAGGCCTTTATGGTAGAGTGGCCAGACGGAGCACACTTCTCAGTAAACGGCACATGACAGCCTACTAGGAATTTGTTAAAAGGCACCTAAAGGGCTCTCAGACCATGAGAAACAACATTATCTGATCTGATGAAGCCAAGATTGAACTCTCTATCCTGAATGCCCAGCGTCCAATCTGTTACATTTTCTGTTTTATTTTTAGTGCGCTTCCTTAGGTTACCACTGGCGGGCACCCTTACCTTGTTTATTGTTTCCAGGTTACCCTGATTGTTTCTTTTTGGTTTCACCTGTGTTTGTTTCCCCCTTCTGTTCACCTGGTTGCCTGGCTATTTTAGGTTCCTCTGTTGGCCTGGATCCTTGCTTAGACCTTGTTTTGTTTAGTGCACTCTTGTGCTGTTGCCTTGTTTTTGTCAAGACTTTAAGTAAAGATCTGGATTTACCCTTGCCTCTGCTTGCTGTGTTTCTCTGTGACTGGGTTTGAGTTTGTACAAGCATCATTGTAACAATAGACCTAAGCCAACAATGGACCCAGCAGAGATTTCTCAGTCATCTGAGGAACATGCTGAACTCCATTTACAGTCGGCTCTCACCCACCCACTGTGATTGGCCACCATGAGGCGCGGCTGCATTGTCAGATGATTTATGAACTTGTGTCCGCTCTGCAGACAGGACATACTGGAGCAACGGCTGCCTCACCTGTGGCTGTTCCTAATCCTCCACTCCCTACCAGCTCAGCTTCTTCCTCACTACGGGAGCCTCATCTCCCGGCACCGGAGGGCTTTGAGGGGCATCCTGAGAGGTGTTGTGGGTTCCTGTTCCAATGCTCTCTGGTCTTCGAGCTGCAGGCATCGTTTCCCACCGAGCGTTCCAGAGTGGCATCTCCTTGCTCTCAGGGCGGGCTGTGGCCTGGGCCACTGCCATATGGGAGCAACAATCAGACATTTGTTTTAATTGGCAAAGCTTCACCGAGGAGAATAGGGTTTCTGATCACCCCATCAGTGGCAGGAACGCTGCTCAAAGACTGCTTCAACAGGGAAGCCGGAGCGTAGCCGATTACGCCATTGACTTTCGGACACTCGCGGCTGAGAGCGGTTGGAATAGAGAGTAGAGGTTGACCGATTATGATTTTTCAACGCCGATACCGATTATTGGAGGACCAAAAAAAGCAGATACCGATTAATCTGCCATTAAATTTTTTGTTGTTGTAATAATGACAATTACAACAATACTGAATAAACACTTATTTTAACTTAATACATCAATAAAAATCCATTTAGCCTCAAATAAATATTAAAACATGTTCCATTTGGTTTAAATAATGCAAAAACAAAGCGTTGGAGAAGAAAGTAAAAGTGAAATATGTGCCGTGTAAAAAAGCTAACGTTTGAGTTCCTTGCTCAGAACATGAGAACATATGAAAGCTGGTGGTTCCTTTTAACATGAGACTTCAATATTCCCAGGTAAGAAGTTTTAGGTTATAGTTATTATAGGAATTATAGGACTCTATACCATTTGTATTTCATATACCTTTGACAAATGGATGTTCTTATAAGCACTTTAGTATTGCCAGTGTAACAGTATAGCTTCCGTCCCTCTCCTCTCCCTACCTGGGCTCGAACCAGGAACACATGGACAACAGCCACACTTGAAGCAGCATTACCCATCACTCCACAAAAGCCGTGGCCCTTGCAGAGCAAGGGGAATAACTACTCCAAGTCTCAGAGAGAGTGACGTTTGAAACGCTATTAGCGCGCACCCCGCTAACTAGCTAGCCATTTCACATCGGTTACACCAGCCATTAGGCTGATAGGCTTTAAGTCATAAACAGCGCTGTGCTTGCGAAGAGCTGCTGGCAAAACACACGAAAATGCTTATGAGCCTGCTGCTGTCTACCATTGCTCAGTCAGACTGCTCTATCAAATATCAAATCATAGACTTAATTATAATATAACACACAGAAATACGAGCCTTTGGTCATTAATATGGTTGAATCCGGAAACTATCATTTCGAAAGAAAAACGTTTATTATTTCAGTGAAATACGGAACTGTTCGGTATTTTATCTAACGGGTGGCATCCCTAAGTCTAAATATTCTTGTTACATTGTACAACCTTCAATGTTACGTCATAATAGACGTAAAAGTCTGGCAAATTAGTTCGCAATGAGCCAGGCTGCCCAAACTTGCATATACACTGACTCTGCGTGTAATGAACGCACGATAAGTGACACAATTTCACCTGGTTAATATTGCTTGCTAACCTGGATTTCTTTTAGTTAAATATACAGGTTTAAAAATATATACTTCTGTGTATTGATTTTAAGGCATGGGTGTTTATGGTTAGTCGTGCAACGATTGTGCTTTTTTCACAAATGCACTTTTGTTAAATAACCCCCCAGCGTTGCATCGATTATATGCAACGCAGGACACGCTAGATAAACTAGTAATATCAACCATGTGTAGTTAACTAGTGATTATGATTGATTGTTTTTTATAAGATAAGTTTAATGCCAGCTAGCAACCTACCTTGGCTTCTACTGCATTCGCGTAACAGGCAGGCTCCTCGTGGAGTGCAATGAGAGGCAGGTGGTTAGAGCATTAGACTAGTTAACCGTCATTGAAAATAAGAATGTGTTCTTAACTGACTTGCCTAGTTAATTAAAGGCGTAAAATAATAATAATCAAATAAAAAAAGAAAAAATTGGAATACCGATTTCCGATTGTTATGAAAACTTGAAATCGACCCTAATTAATCGACCATTCCGATGAATTGGTCGACCTTTAATACAGAGGCACTTCACTCAGCCATTCTGAACAGACTCGGTGACATTCAAGGGTGAACTGTCTTCCCGGTACAACCCTGACCCTCTGGATGAGCTCATCGTTCTGGCCATCCGGATTGACAACCGGCTTTGGGAATGTCGTGTAAGAGGACAGATGGGTTCCGAGTGGTCTCCAGTGTTTGGGGTCACGCAAATACGTATTTAAATTTTTCTGCAGCACTTTCAGCACCCCTTCCTGCAACGCTGTTTTCTTCCATGTGCTGTGCTCGCCAAGACCAAATAAATGTATCAACACTTACTATCATTAATTCAATCGATCGTGGTCAGTAACCCCATATGAGGTTATTGTGTAGGTAGGCCTACTGTTACAATAATACTTAAAATAATCTATCAGCATGTAGCCTAGGATAAAATTACGAGAATAGATTCAGTAAATGAATGAAGCCAATAGTGGTTTCAACTATATTGCTATTGAAACGATGTAGGCCTCATTAACTTTTTCAACAATAAAATATGTCAAATGACTTGAATAGTCTATTGGAAAGTTGTCAAATGTGTTTTCACGTCAGTAGGCTAAGTACCTGAAATGCATCGGAAAAGTATTGGAAAGTTCAGGAAAACATCAGGGAAGCTCATCAGGTAGGCTATAGGCCTAATGTGTGTAGATTTATCAAGATGAGTTCCCATGCTTTGCCATGACGCTTTCCCAAACAAAATGGTGCTGGAATCATCAGCTGACCACACATGGAAATTGCTTTACCTTTATTTTAACCGGTGGTCTAGTGGTATTTTTTGGTAGCCTACCGGAGCACCATTTTGTATTATTAAGCCATAATTTCTGAATGAAAGTTAGTACCAACATGAAGTTTATTGTATAAAATCATTTTAGAATATAGGTTACATACAATGCATCATCCAACTTGCATTCTTTCCGCTGCCTTTAGGAATTTGTTTTATTTTTCAGATCCTAAAACACCAAATTACGCCCATTTTATTGTAAATTATGACATCATCACAGTCAATCGTGAAGGATAATTCTTCACGTTTTACAGGTGAAACGTCCATGCTGCAATCATTACTAACCATTTTATCCCATTCCGTTTCATGGGAATATTCATGTCAATCTTCTTGAATGATGTAAGGAAAGGTGACTAACTAGCCTAACTAATCTAATTTTAGAGAATATGAAGTCAAACACAGCCACCGCATGAGGAAAAAAATGCAGCATTTCAGCACAATCATCCTAAATTGTCATAAGAAATGACATGGTGTTTTTGCTATAACAGTAGCCTGATATTATCATGCTATTATATTTGGTTTGTTATGAAGAGTATAATTAATAATGAAGTGATCTTGCAAGACAAAGCACCATTCTAAGAAGAGGCGTAGAGCCGCACCGCTGTGCACCCGCAGCACTGATTATAATGGTTGGACTGAACGTCCATGAGTAAGAGACACCTTCAAGACCGCTTAATGGAACACAAGTACGCCATAAGGGTAGGCATTGAAGACTACCCCATGGCAAGGCACTACAAATTCTTACACCTTGGCGACCATGCCTTCCTACAAGTTTTAGGTATTGATCATGTTCCGGCCTCAATTAGAAAAGGGGGCCGTCTTAAACAACTAAACCAAAGGGAAGGTTTTGGGATTTACAAACTACAGGCCACTAAGTGTCCTAGTTTAAAGATATGGATTTCTCACTTTTCCTATAGGGTTGAGAGAGGTCCCTTTGCCGTCACCTAGTGGACATAATGCTGTATTGCCCTCCAGGTATGTTTAGACTGATGCGGCCCATGTTTGCTGTTATCTAGCGTACTATAAAAATAGATGGCTCTCCTATTCTCAGTTGTGGAAGAGTACCAAATTGTCATACTTGAGTAGAAGTAAAGATACCTTAATATAAAAAGTAAAAATGAGTCACCCAGTAAAGTCTCAAAGTATTTGGTTTTAAATCTACTTAAGTATCAAAATTTGTAAATCTACTTAAGTATCAAATGTAATTGCAAAAATATACTTTACTAAAAGTTTAAATAATTTCAAATTGCTTATATTAAGAAAGCCTGATGGCACAATAACGTATTATTTTTTAAATGTACATATGCCCAGGGGCACAATCCAACACTCACACATAATTTACAAACAAAGCATTTGTGTTTAGTGAGTCCGCCAGATCAGAGGCAGTAGGCATGTTGTCTTGACAAGTGTGTGAACTGGAACATTTTCCTCTCCTGCTAAACATACAAAATGTAATGAGTACTTTTGGGTGTCCGGGAAAATGTATGGAGTAAAAAGTACATTATTTTCTTTAGGAATGTAGTGAAGTAAAAGTTGCGAAGAATATAAATAAATCTGTTATCTGTAAAGCAATACTTAAGTAGTTTTTGGGTGTAAGTACTTTACACCACTGCCAGTTCTTACCACTTTGCAGTGGTGACCCGTCTTTCAGGGAAAAGCCCTACCGTTTTTTAAAAATGTTATTTTGGCATTAATACGTGTCAAATATAAAAGTTTGCAGACAATGTCAACATTTTTAAAAATAATAATTTAGTTAATAAAGCCGTATACAAACGTGGTCTCTTTTTTGCTTTCTTGAGTAACGCAGCTACCAAATGCAGGTGTTTCAGCCTAGCTCAGTGTTTTCTGTGGTGGTGGGGCTTCCAACGGAAAATACGGAGCCTAGGGGTTGGTAATGTTCTCTAGTTGCGCCGTGGTTGGATCCGTGTTCTGTCACTCATGGGGACACTACGTCACCGCAAAATTTACAGGGAGAGCTCGAAAATTCAAGCTGCCATAGAGTTACATTAGAAGTAACCTTCCAAGAAGGGTGGAGGTCATTGGCCACATAATTTTAAAATCTTAGCTAGCAAGCTAGCAGTCAATCATCATGAATCAAGTTGACAACCTACTGGCTAATCAATACTTGTCATATGAAGAGAAATTACAGATCAAGTATCAGTGCGCATCGGCCATAAACATTACACAACAGACTTGGAAATCGCAAATTCAACAATGAGTGATTTGGAAGGAATCAGTGCCTAACTGCAAGCATTGCAAACAATCACTGGCCTGCTATTCAGTGGAGTGGATGTGTGGTCCAAGTCTGGGTTTAGTGGTCTCTTTTACAAGTTTAAAAGGTTAAACATTCAGCATTGGTCAATCCAGCATGACTTTTGCCGTGTTCAAAACAACTGGGAACAACTGGAGTTCAAGAGAACTGGAAACTCTGGGGGGAAAAAACTAGCTCAGACTGGGAAAACTTGGAATTCCAAGTTTCAAACTGAAGATAACTAATGTCATGATTTGACCTCGTACCCACCCAGAGTTCCCAGTTGTCTTGAAAAAAACAAATCCAGAGAATGCCAGACTGATGACAGAATTTGCCCACGAAGGACCACTGCACCACCTTCCTGTTCAAGTGAGCACAGCACAAAAAGAGGAGTTAAAAAATGTATTGTATGCTACTGCATAAATTATGTAATATGCCAGGGAGATATGTATACTGTAAGCTAGGAAAGTAATACTAAGTGTATGTTGTGTAGTAAGCTGTTTGTAGCCCATGTGACTCGCCCTAATAATGTGGTCCCTTTTCCCCCTCATAATTTAGCCGACTGTTCTGACTTGGTGGTGCACATGTAGCCTGTAGCTTGTTTTAGAGAAATGTCAAATATTTTAAGAGCTTTCATTGTCTGCTCATTTTCTTTTCACCATTATATGCCCCCTGTATTTGTCCTAGGGTTCTGACTTGGTGTACAGGGAGAACGGCCTATGTTCTGATTTCTGACGCTTTAAACTTCAAAAGTGCTAAACATATAGTTATATTAACTACGTCTGTCCTAGCTCGCTCTGGAGCGGTGTCCCACAATCGGGACAGTTTTTTATCAATATTCAATCATGTGACTAGAATTGACATTGTAAACAACAGCCAACTTTCCGGGACAAAGACAATTATTGTATGGGCAGGACGCTTAAATTATTGCTGATCTGACTGCAGTGTTCAATTTACAGTAGCTATTACAGCGAAAAAAATACCATGCTTGTAAGGGTTTTCCTGTGGTGAAGGAGAAGCAGACCAAAATGCAGTGTGGTGGTTATTCATGTTCTTTAATAAAGGAACTAGACATGAAATAACTATCAAAACAATAAATGTGGAAAACCAAAAACAGTCCTATCTGGTGCAAACACAGAGACAGGAACAATCACCCACAAACACACAGTGAAACCCAGGCTACCTAAGTATGATTCTCAATCAGAGACAACTAATGACACCTGCCTCTGATTGAGAACCATACTAGGCCGAAACCTAGAAAACCTAAAACCTAGAAAAAACAAACATAGACTGCCCACCCAACTCACGCCCTGACCATACTAAATAAATACAAAACAAAGGAAATAAAGGTCAGAACATGACAATGCTATTGTTTGAGGATAGTGCACAACAACAAAACACTTATCAAGTGGTTTGATTACATTCACCTATGAAGGTAAATCATGTACTTCCATTCAGTAATCTTGCTCTGATTTGTCATCCTGAGGGTCCCCGAGATACAATGTAGCATAGTTTTGTTTGATAAAATACATTTTTATATCCTATCATGATCCATGTTGTATACAGCGTTTCTCATGAATTCCGACTCAACTTCCATCAAAACAATTGATGAAATATAAACACTATACCATGCTTTACCCAGTCAAGTTCAATTACTGTGCAATCCTCAGACACTCTAGAAGGCAACCAAACTTTGTTTCACCATTCTACATTAAGTATTGGCTACACAACACCTATTTTAGCCCATGAAGGACAGACATTACGCACCAATAAGACAGGCAGTGTTCACTTGATTGACTGTATCTTGGTCCAATGACCACCGATCGCTTTGAAACATAACTAGTTAGCCAATGAGCTGGGCTTTACATGAGTATGTGATGGCCCTTTGTATGAGTAAAGGCCATTGTGCTAAGCCCATGCGCAACGGGATTCATTCTCCATTGAAAATAAACTGGTCGAAGAGGAGTTTGCATTATGTATAGCTCAATTAGTTCTTCCCCATACTCTGTATAATATGTTTATTTGATGTATTGATGCAGGGCTCATACGTAAAATGGTTGATGCTCATCTCATGCTAAAATAAAGGTTAAATCAAATAAGTAATAGTAAACTTGAGTTCTAACTGATCTGGATCCTTCAGTCTGACCATTCGGCTGTCTCTGGCTCCACACTAACCCCGTCCGGACATCTAGATGTGTGAAGGTTATGTAGGGAAGCTAATGATCCATCATGTATGACATTGCTTGAAGTGTGTAAACTAAAAAAATTTAATACCATAATATTTTTGCATGTTCTCTATAGTTACGTACTTGGGAATTTATCAATTGACCAATTCAGACAGGGATAAAAAATATTATGTAGAATCAGTCTGATGCACACACACTGCCGCCATCTTCTGGACAACATCTAAATTACACCCATATTCCTAATGTATAGCCTTCTTTTTGCATTTCAAAGAAAACGTGTTATTTTGTTTGTTTTATCTTGAACCATATCTAATGTGTTATTCTCCTACATACTTTTCACATTTCCACAAACTTGAAAGTTTTTCCTTTCAAATAGTATCAGAAATATGCATATCCTTGATTCAGGTCCTGAGCTACAGGCAGTTGATTTGGGTATGTCATTTTACGTGGAAATTGAAAGGGTCCAATCCTTAATTAATGTCTTAATCAAAATTATGGATTGCCTCTTATCGTCCCCTTATGCCAAAGTGTGTACATCTCAATTGTCAGTAGAAACCACATTTGTTTAAGCAAATCAGCCATTTCAACTATGTTTTTTTTAATGGCAAAAAATGATGTTGAATTAACTGTTTCGCTGCCAGACAAGGCTCCGCTGATAGCCAGGTGTAGTGGTGGTAAGGTGTTGGGACTGCTGTTTGGACAGATTTATGTAAGCCCTAACAGTTTGTGGGCACCGTTTGTCTCAGTCATAGTTCAATTAATGTATTGTTTTGTGTTGTGCTGTGTAGTGGCTTTGCTGGCATGCATCTAAAACTTTTTGGGGGAGTTTGCCCCACCAAGATTGCTAAAATTGCTACGGCTACTTTACCCAGTTATATTCAAAGTTAGAACTACCTTTCTATGGGTTCTGATACTTCTAGACTTTATTTGCATTTTGATAACATATCTACAGTATTTCACTTTTTAATGAGTATAGTATTGCTTACAATGAATTCTGTAACCTCACCCCCTTCAAATCAGGGTTGATTGGAAAAAGCTGTTCAAAAGAGGACATGGTTTTATCATATCTTTGTACTCCCTGGCGAAGGCCACGCAGCCAAAACGCGTTGTCGTTTTTCACCTTTATTTCCCTTGAACAGTCATAGAAATGAAGGCATTTTAATTAATTATATGAAGAGTGCCCTGGTCCTCCTTTCTTTTTGATTACCAGTGTACCCTTCTACGAAAGTGCACCTTCATGTCGACCAAACCCTACTATTGTGTACCTTAGCAGTGCTTCCCTTCCTGTTTTCTGCAACATAGTACCATACTTGGCAACACTCTGAAGATAGAAAATGTTGGTAATGCTTTTGGAATGACAGTAACAACCCTAACAGTTTAACTGTTACATGCATACTTGGAAACAAAGGTCTATGTTATTATGTTATGACTATGTTATTTATTGACATTGCCATCAAACAAAGAAAATGTATGGTATATCACTGTTATCCTACATGAACACATACTCCAAGACCCTTTGTCCATATTCGCTCTGGTAAAATTTGGCCTAATTTACTCCATTGGTTACTTAAGGCCAAGAAAGCATTACTGGTGTGGCACCAGGAAAAAAACACATTGATTTATATTTTGCTTATGACAGAATTTCACACTACTTCGCCTCATATAAACATGACTGAAATAGCAAAAAATGTTGTTTAACATAACTTCAGATGCATTGCCTACTTTGCTCATTTAAAAGATCACCGTTGTGGCCAGTTAAGAACAAATCTCATTTACAATGATGGCCTACACCAGCCAAAGCTTGATGACGCTGGGCCAATTGTGCGCCACCCTATGGGACTCACAATCACAGCCAGTTGTGATAAAGCCTGGATTCGAACCAAGGTGTCTGTAGTGATGCCTCTAGCACTGAGATGCAGTGCCTTAGACAGCTGCGCCACTCGAGATGGTTTAGAAATGTTTGTGTCAGATGTAACCTGTTGAGAAATAACCTTTCCGATGGACTATATCAATGCTACACAGCGCATGCATTAGTACTCTTGTTCTTAAAACACATTATTGCAAAAACTATTGGCGTACTTGTACTGTACACTGTATCAAGCAAGCCTTAGGGTGACATTTCAAAACCCTAGTTATTTAGATATACAAATCAGTGTAAATGCAATCTTCATAATGAAAACATTAACTTACCTTCATAATAATATAGATACCCTTCATCGAAGAACTGTTAGCCTTGGTTTTTTCCTAAATTCGTTCATAGATGCCATGTACCATGTTCTGTGGAGATCGGTCATTCAGTGTCAGAGGAGTATCGAGTGTTTTTCAGGACTTTAGGTCACATGGGGTGAGGGGTGTTTCCCTTTTCAATCGCTTGTTATAGAGCCACTATGTGGCCAATTGGCATGGCATTGCATGAGAGTACGTGGCCTTTACCATTATGCAACTTTACATCCTACTAGGCCTTGTTATCTCAGCAAAATTTGCATTGTAGTGTATTATAGTGTTTTATTGTATTTCTACACACCATATATTTCAGAAAGTAACAATACTTTTTTCACAGTCAGTCAGCCAGTGAAGTATATTTTATCTACAGTAGGAGCAGAAAATATACTGTCAGGCTGAAAGCTGAAGGTAAGTACAATGTCAAAGGTTAAAGTTTAAGATTGTTGCACTTCTATTGGCTTTCACCTCACGCCCTGTCTATTCACATTAAGTCATCCTCTGTAATCAATGATACCGGACCCTGCCATTGAAATCACATCTGTACCATTGTTAAGGTAGAATTTCTGCATAATCCAGACATTGTCTTACATATATATGAGAAGATAGGGCATATATTCTATACAATCAAAAATAGAAAAGATAAAGGATGGGGAGAATGAGAAAATACTCACAAAATATAAATACAATAAACAAGATATTAATCCTCCAACTCTAAGACCACACACACACACTTTCTCAAACTCACTTTGCACACACACACACACACACACACACACACACACACACACACACACACACACACACACACACACACACACACACACACACACACACACACACACACACACACACACACACACACACACACACACACACACTCTCCAGGGGACAGATTACTCCCGAGTTGCAGCAAGGGCGATGGAAGCTCATCAAGACAGGAAGCGTACATCACATTGATTATCAGCCAGGTGGGAAGCTTCAGATGTGTGGGACTAGGACAGTGGCTTGGTGTGTGTTTAGGGGGATTGATGCTTCACCCCAGGGGTGGGGAGGGGTCACCTCTGTGTGAAGGGGCTGGTGCTGCAGGGCAGGGGGTGAAGGGGGCAGGGGGGAAGGAGAGGGGTGAAGTTGTCGCTCAGTCACTCTGGGCAGGGTGGGTTGGAGCTGAGTCTCAGTGTGTTTCTCCATAGAGCATTCTCTCGCTCCCTTTTTCACTATCACTCCCTTCCTGGTCAGGACAGTCGGTCTTCCAGTCAACCATCTTGCATCTACAGCTGGAGTAGAGAGAAATACATGTTATTAGTAAATGGATACCATTATCCTCGGAAACACACGTTATAACTATAACTACTGTTCCCTGAAGGTGGGAAACAAGGTTCAACACAACTATGGGCAGTTGCACTCTAGCGACTTCGATTGAAGAACAATAATCAGGCCAAAAATCATGGGTGATAAAAAAAACACACAGGTGATAAGCGTGATGCTCGGATTAATTCCTTCAATTCAGTACTGCACTTCACAGAGCCTAGGAACGGGCGGTGCGGGGCCAAACAGGTGTTGTACCTCATTTCCCTCCTTCAGGGAACAGTAGTTATATTAATAACATTACGTTCCCTTTCAGTCAGTACTCGTGGTACAACACAACTATGGGGAACTAGAATCCCGCCCCAAGCTGGCCCCAACGGATACCAAATTAAATGGCCCATGGCAGACCACCCAGACCTCCACCCCTCAAGATGCAGTAGTTGGGTATTGTGCACATGGGACACGCTGCCTAATGACCCTCTCCTGTCCTAGCTGTATACATGCTGTGGGCTATGCTGGGAGCAGTGACATCCAAGCGATAAAACCTCACAAATGTGAGTGGTGATGCTCGCCTCAGCACAAATATGCCCTACAGTCAACCCTTTAAATCATGTCCAAGACGCTGCCAGACACCTGGTGGAGTGGGCGCGAAACACCGCTATGTAACCCTTGGCCCTTTCTGCTATTTGCCAGGGAGATAGCCTCCACAATACAGTGGGAGAGACGCTTAGAGAGTGCCCTGCCGTGAGCTGGTAAAACAGAAAAAAAGCTGGTCACCTAACCGGAAATCCCAGGTCCGCTCAATGTACGTGCGCAAAGCTCGTACTGGACACAGGGCATGTGACCTCTGTTGCTCTTCAGAAGCAAAGGGAAATTGCTCAATCTAAAGACCTGTGGGATATAACCATGACTTTCAGGAAGAAGGCAGCATTCGGATGCAACGCCCTCTTACCGTTGCCAGGGGCGAACTGAGTACAGGAAGGGTATATGGGTGACGCATGCAGGTCCCCAACACGTTTAGCTGAGGCCAAAGCCATGAGCTGAAAGGTCATGTAGGAGAGAATCTTAAGATCCACCGACTCCAGAGTCTCAAAGGGCGCTTCCAAAACCATAGCCAAATCCCATGTTGGCGCAATAGGTTTAGAGACTTCTCTGAGACAGCACACACCTTTAAGGAACCTAACAACCAGGGGTAGGGCCCCCAGTGTGGAGAATGCCCGACACTGCTCGAAAAGCTCCTGCAGGAACACTAGGATGTCTCTCACAAAGAACTGAAAATGAACAAGTCCTTTATCTTGGCACCAGAGCTCAAACGCCTGTCACTTATACACATACAGCCCTCTAATGGAGGGTGCCCTTGCAGACTGAATAGTCTGGGCCCGGCCCTCTCAACTAAATTATGTTGATTTGCTGATGCTCCAGTGCGTTCCGAAAGTAATCACACCCCTTAGAAAATTTTTAACATTTGTAGAAGATTAAAAAAACACACAAAAAACACGTCTTGATTAGATAAGTATTCAACCCCCTAAATCATTACATGTTAGAATCCAATTTGGCAGAGATTACAGCTGTGAGTCTTTCTGGGTAAATCTCTAAGAGCCTTCCATACCTGTATTATGCCAGGTGAGGAAGGCCTCTGCATGGATATAAAAATTGTGATTCACGTGCAAGTCTAACTCGAGACCCAGGAACAGAATGCACTGCAATGGGGTCCGACAGCTCTTTTTCTGGTTTACAATAAAACCTAGAGACTGAATATGGAACACTAGCCTGGATGTGTGCAACATCGCTTGTTCCCTTGACTCTGCTGCTATCAGCCAATCGTCCAGATAGGCCAACACACTCAGCCACTGGCCCCTCATGGGTGCCAGAGCTGCCTCCACTACCTTTAAAAAGGCATGAAGCGAGAAGGACAGACCGCACAACAGGACCAAAAACCCGTAGGCTATTGCCTCATAATGGAACCTCCCAACATTTCCTGTGACTGGGGTACAGGGGTACATTAAAATATGCCTCCTTCAGGTTGATTGTGGTGATCCAATCGCCGGGACGCATGGACCATAACAGCCTCTGGTTTGTGAGCATCCTGAATGTGCAAACCCTGAGTTGCTTGTTTAGGGTACGAAGGTCTAGAATGGAACGTAGACCCTTCCCTTTTCAGAATATTGACTGTACCAGTCGTTCTGGGCCTCCGACAGAAGAACCATCCCTGAAGGATGCACTATGCAGAAATCGCTCTGCCATTTCCTAGTTGCAAAAATTTGAATAGTTCACCTAATTTCAGTTTATGCACCAAGACACGGAAGACAACTGTCTGAATGTGGAGGAGGGACATGAATGATTGAAATCACATGTGGGATACACAATACTTTTTGGATGGCTAGTTTGGATGGCGAAAGTTAGATAGTCTTGTGTTCCGAAAAATGTAGTTTTTAGTAGCGTGAACGTTATTGCTCACATCGAGTTGAAGGGTGGGAAAATTCTACTAATGAATCTGAGCCTAACGCTTACACTTGTCAAAGTCATGAGAGTCTGACTCCCCAAAGTTGTGTTGTACCGAGAGTGCTGACTGAAAGGGAACTGGTCTCCATCTCCCATCCTGTGGATAGCAATTAGGCAATTGAGTTATCTAGAAAAGTCCATTCGGTGATTGAATTTTCTTCTAATAGATCTTTCTAAGATGTTATACTTTGAGCACTCAGAGTAGTTCAAAACAGAATAACTTTATGACTCATGTGTCTGAGTGGAGAATGTTTTTTGGGATATATTGTAGATTACATCTCTTGCTCTCTCTCTCTCTCCCTTCCCTCTAATAAAAATAGGGCCCATTGTTATTTTTAAAAAGCCACCATGAGAATATTGTGTAATACCTGACAAAGGAATTCTGGAAACAACAAAATAAATGTGGGTACTCTTTTCTATCACTCTTTCTTTTCTAGTGGAATAAAATAACCATAATAACATCTAGAATTGATACCTTGGTAAAACACAAGAAAACACTTTCTTTCACTTTCTTGTGGTAGAAGACAAGGCAGAGGGTATGATCAGATGACTAACATTAACTAAATGCATTTACAGTAATTATGGGGAAATATTTTTGGAACTCTTTGACAACATCCACTCATTGCTTAAAACTGGTAATTGTATAATATAGACTGCTCACCTGCTCACGACCTCTGCAGTTGTCCCCTCTGGCTGGGCTGGGGCTTCAGCAGTCTCTGTGGGGGCATCTGGGACTGGGGTCTCTTCTGTCACAATCGTTGCTTCTGACTTCTCTTCAGCTGTCTCTGGAGTGGGAACCTCTGCTATCACTTCCTGAACCACCGTTATTACCTCAGCTTGTTGAACCTCAAGTTGGAATTCCTTAACTACTTCCTCTACCTCAGATTGTGGAACTTCTTGAACCTCTAATGTCTCAATGTTGCCATCTACCACTTTGATCTCATCCTCTCTCTTTCCATCTGTCTCACTCTCTGTCTGTTCCACCTCTGTTACAACTTCAACCTCTACAACTTTCTCCACACTTACATTGACCTCCTTTGCTTGCTTTAATTCCACTTCATGTTTAATTTCCTCTACTTCCTCTTTGAGAACATACTCCACCTCCTTGGTAACCTCTTCCATGATACTCTTTGTATTTTCAATTGTGACTGGAACGGTCTCAATGACCTGGACAGCCTCGTGGACTTCCTTTGGTGGTTTTTCGGCTGGTGCCTCTGGAGTAGTAGACACCTCTGCTGGGGTTTCTGGTGCTGGTTCCTCAACTTGGACTACAGATGTTTCAGCAATGACAGGTTTCTCCTCTGCAACTAGTTCAATCTCTTTCTCTATCGTTGCTACCGCCTGGACTGGTAGTGCATCTTCAGTTGTGATGGTAGCAGTGGCAGAGGCAGGCGCTTTGGGTTCAAACTCTGCTTCAGACACTTTCTCCACAGCACTCTGGTTAACCACCTGAGCGATGACCAAGCCTGTCTCCTCCATGGCCTCTGCCTCCTTTGTCTCTTCAGCCTCTGTAATGCCAACCTCAGTCACCTGCACTTGAATTTGGTCATCGCCATCGGGCCCTGCAACTGCCACTGAGAGCTTTTCCACTGCCACAGCCTCTGTGACCTCCACTTGCTGGGTTTCCAAGGACTCGGACATTGGGCAGACGAGGTACGTGGTCTCCTTTACAATGGCAAACTCTAAAGCAGGGGCAACAATGGCTGCCTCGCGCACTTCAGTGACTGTGGGTTGGTTGGCATCAGTTAGTGAAGGGACCATTTCTTGGGCAGCAGGCTCATTCACCTCCTCTACAGCAGCAATCTCTTCGACAGCTGCCATCTCTTCTTTACTTTTGACCTCAATGACAGGTGCCTCAGAGCCATCCACAATGTTAGCGGCAATGGAGTCTTCGACAGTTGGTACAATGGGGTCCACAATGTTCTCATTCACCGCAGGGGCCTCAACAATTTCAACCTCCATCTTGATATTATTGATTGTGGCGACCTTTTCATCTTCATGCTCTTTACCCTCAGTGGCTATATCAGGATCTGGGATGTCTTCAATAGTTTTCTCTAGTGGCGGCTCCAGGAATATGCTTTCGACCTGCTCCACTTGAGCCTTGAATACTGGGTCTTCATTAGCGTCAGCCGCCTCAGTTGGATAAGCCTTATCTTCTACCGGCATCTCAGTGGACAGACCATTGCTGATCTCAGGTAGACATTCCATGGTGGGAATTACAAGCTTCTCCACAGCCACCTTGGTGATCTCCTTGGTGCCCAGGTCAGTGCAGATGGCAGAACCCTCAATTTCTTCATGCACCATCAAGACAACCTTTGATTTGGTTTCGGTGAACTTGATCGGCGGTGTGGGTTCTGGGATGGAAGCAGCCTCCTCCAGTTGGATCTCTATGATTTCCATAGAAGTCAGGCTTGGAAGATCACTGAGCAGCTCCACAGCCTCCTGCGGGACCTCCAAAGACTCTGTCTCAGGCTCATTGGGCAGAGGGGTGGTTTTGCCATACGTGGCTGGGATCATCTCTTCAGTTACCTCGGAAACAGACAGCTCAGGCTCCTGGCAAGTGACTGTTTCTGGGATCTGCTCTAAAATGTTCTTGGCATCAGAATTTGCAGTCACCTCGACAACAGATAACTCAGGTTCCTGCTCTTGGCATGGGACTGCCTCTAAGGTCTGTTCTGCAATGTCCTCTGCGATGGTGGTGTCAGCAGATTTGGGGGTGGCGGCACCCTCTTCTGGGATGTCACTCAGCTGATCATGTGGGATCTCCTGGAGGTTTTCCATGACAGCCGTGGCTGAGATCCAAGAGGGGGATCTCTCTTCAATGGACAATTGGACCTGAGTGATTGGTGCTGCTTCCTCAGAGTCCTTTGTCTCCACTGTCATTTCAGCTTCAGCCTCTTCTTTACTCTCGGCGTGCTCGTTGTCGTACTCTGAGAGAGGGACCACGGCTGGTGTGTCGGAATCTTCCTCGCCAGACCCCAGATTGGAGAAAAGCAGCTTCTTCTTTCTGCGTCCAGGAATGAGTTTCCTCAGAGAGAAGGAGGAATCTTCTTTGGGAATTTCACTGTCTGAGATTACCTGTTCACCACCAGATTCATCTGTCATCTCCTCGTTTTTGGGCTTCTTTCTATGGCTGACAAGACGCTTGAGAGTATCCCATGTGGAGTCTCCTGCGGCGGGGCTAGTGGATGGTTCGGGGGATGACACTGTGTTTTCCTGATCTGCCTCTCCAGAGCTGCCAAAAGGAGAGACTGCTGTCTTAATCTGCTCTTCCCCAGTTGGTGGTGCCTCCTCTTCGATTTTGGTCTCCTCATCT
The DNA here is from genome assembly GCF_002021735.2 of Oncorhynchus kisutch. Taxonomy (NCBI): domain Eukaryota; kingdom Metazoa; phylum Chordata; class Actinopteri; order Salmoniformes; family Salmonidae; genus Oncorhynchus; species Oncorhynchus kisutch. The sequence continues at coordinate 40,132,471 of NC_034185.2, forward strand.
TCAGAGTCAGAGGTCTTCCTGGTCCTCCTCTTGTTTCCACCCATACACATCAGGGCCTCCCAGGAGAGTGAGGTGTCCATCTTCATCTTTTTGGTGTCCTCTGTGGTGCCCTCCAGGTCCTCTGTGGTTTCGGCTTTTGGCTCCTCTTCAGGGAGTTCTGGCTCCTCTTTCTTTTTCTCCACAAACACGGCACTGTCAGTGGAGAACAGGGTGGCCGACATGGCCTTCTCAACAGTTGCCTCGTCCTCGCTCTCAGAAGGCCTCTTGACTCGTTTCTTGGGTGTCACCAGCTTCTTGAAGGAGGACCAGGGCATGATACCTTCTTTCTTCTTCCCTTCGTCTGAGCTTGTTACCTCCTCATCAGCCTCTTGGCTGGCCTCAGCTTGGGTGGCTTCCACCCCGATGGCATGCTCACCAGACTCCTCTGGAGATGATGCCCCACTGTCAGGTTTCTGGACCTCTGCCGACTCTGTAGAGGACTGGAGCTGTTCAGCCGCCTGTTCCCCAGACTCGGTCAGCTTGGTCTCCGTATCTTTCTTGTCTTTCTTCTGTCTCTTGGTAGAGAGCTTCTTCAGGCCAGACCCAGTAAACAGCTTTTTCAGTGGGCTACCCTGGGCCTTGACCTTCTTCTGGGATGAGAAAAGCTCAGCCTCGGTGGTGACCTCAACTGGGGCCTTGTCTGATTCCACAGCTTCTTCAACATTCTCCTCCGCTTGTTTGGCGTCATCAGTAATAGCAGCTTCTGAGGTTTCCATGGCAAATTCGGCTTGGATCTCCTCTTTGATTTCTACCGCAGATACTTCAGGTGTCTCAGTTTCTGGTGTTGTCACTGGCTCCACCTCCTTCACCTCTTCCTTTGCTTTCTCTCGCTCCTCCTCCAGCCCATCCTCTGCTATCTCCTTTCCCTCCTTTATCTTCTCCTCAGCAGCTTTCTCTTTTGGTTCCTTCTCTTTGGCTCTTTTGATACTTGCCTTCTTGCGCTGATTGGAGAAGATTCCCTGTGTAAAGAACCTTCTGAAGGGGGACAGGGGGGCCTCCTGGCCACGTGGGGTAGTTGCAGCTGCAGTTGGGTCCGAGGGCTCTTTTTCTGCAGCCTCTCCATCCACAGTCTGAGATGGGGAATCCACTGGAGTTGCAGCCTCAGTTGTGGTTTCAGAGAAGTCAGCCTCAACAGTGGCGGTCTCTGGCTCAGCTGCCTTCCCCTCCTCTGCAGTGGCGGCTTCCTCCTTAGTTTCCTCTGACCCCTTAGTCCCTCCTTCCACTTCCTTGTCCATCAACTTCAGCATCTGCACCGGGTCAGTCTTCTCATTCTTGTCCTTCTTCAGAGTGAACTTGAAGCCAATGAAATTGAAGATCTTCTTGAAGCCCACCTCATTGGCCTCGCCCGGTTCCTCCTCAACAACCTTCTCTTCAGGCCTGGTGATGTTGTTGGCATCAGGAGACTCATTCTCCTCCTCCTTTCTGTTCACCTGAGAGGCCACCACAGCCTGGAGGGAGTCCATTGTCTCAAGAACATCCTCCTTCCGAGACACGGACACGCCATCAACTGAAATGACAGAGATAAGTATTCATCTTTAGGTTGAGGTAATACACATTCCCACAAACAAAAAACAGCAGGCACCCTTTCTCTCACACGGGCACATAGGGTGGAACCAGACTAGAAACAAGACTGTCAGGGCAGAAGGAAAATGGGTAGAAAACAATAAAAAATATAAAACTGATATAATGTACAGTTGAAGTCGTAATTACATACACCTTAGCCAAATACATTTCAACTCAGTTTTTCACAATTCCTGACATTTAATCCTAGTAAAAATTCCCTGTTTTAGGTAAGTTATTTTAAGAATGTGAAATGTCAGAATAATAGTAGAAAATTATTTATTTCAACATTCCCAGTGGGTCAGAAGTTTACATACACTCAATTAGTATGTGGTAGCATTGCCTTTAAATTGTATAACTTGGGTCAAACATTTCAGGTAGAGTTGCACAAGCTTCCCACAATACGTTGGGTGAATGTTGGCCCATTCCTCCTGACAGAGCTGGTGTAACTGAGTCAGGTTTGTAGGCCTCAATGCTCACACACAAACTTTCAGTTCTGCCCACACATTTTCTATAGGGTTGAGGTCAGGGCTTTGTGATGGCCTCTCCAATACCTTGACTTTGTTGTCCTTAAGCCATTTTGCCACAACTTTGGAAGCATTCTTGGGGCCATTGTCCATTTGGAAGACGCATTTGCAACCAAGCTTTAACTTCCTGACTGATGTCTTGAAATGTTGCGTCAATATATCCACGTAATTTTCCTGCCTCGTGATGCCATCTATTTTGTGAAGTGCACCAGTCCCTCCTGCAGCAAAGCACCCCCACAACATGATGCTGCCACACCTGTTCTTCACGGTTGGGATGGTGTTCTTCGGCTTGCAAGCCTCCCCCTTTTTCCTCCAAAAATAATGATGGTCATTATGGCCAAACAGTTCTATTTTTGTTTCATCAGACCAGGGGACATTTCTCACAAAAAGTAGATCTTTGTCCCCATGTGCAGTTGCAAACAGTAGTCTGGCTATTTATGGTGGTTTTGGAGCAGTGGCTTCTTCCTTGCTGAGCGGCCTTTCAGGTTATGTCGATATAGGACTCGTTTTACTGTGGATATAGATTATTTTGTACCTAATTCATCCAGCATCTTCACAAGGTCCTTTGCTGTTGTTCTGGGATTGATTTGCACTTTTCGCAACAAAGTATGTTCATCTCTAGGAGACAGAACGTGTCTCCTTCCTGAGCGGTATGACGGCTGCGTGGTCCCATGGTGTTTATACTTTCGTACTTGTTTGTACAGATGAATAAGGTACCTTCAGGCATTTGGAAATTTCTCCTAAGGATGAACCAGACTTGTGGAGGTCTACAATTTCTTCTGAGGTCTTGGCTGATTTCTTTTTATTTTCCCATGATGTCAAGCAAAGAGGCACTGAGTTTGAAGGTAGGCCTTGAAATACATCCACAGGTACACCTCCAATTGACTCAAATTATGTCAATTAGCCTATCAGACGTTTCTAAAGCCATTACATAATTTTGGGGAATTTTCCAAGCTGCTTAAAGTCAACTTAGTGTATGTAAACTTCTGACCCACTGGAATTGTGATACAGTGAATTATAAGTGAAATAACCTGTCTGTAAACAATTGTTGGAAAAATTACTTTTGTCATGCACAAAGTAGATATCCTAACCGACTTGCCAAAACAGGTCAGCTAGCAAGCTACAAATTGTGAAATTTGTGGAGTGGTTGAAAAACAAGTTTCAATGACTCCAACCTAAGTGTATGTAAACTTCCAACTTCAACTGTATCTAAAGATTTAATCTTCAACATTTGAAGATCACCACATTACAAAAACAATAGCTGAGAGATTTTGACCCCCTGAGTGGATTCAATCATTTGATAATTGCAGTCAGATTAAATTAAAAAAAGAATGGTTTGATCATTGACACCAGCCAACAACAAGCCCTGAAGGAGACTGCAGCATGTTTAACAATGAAAGCAATTCCATTGCCATCGCTTGAACAAAGATTCAGTCTCAAAACAAAGAAAGCTTACAGACAAGGGTATACTGTAAACTTCTCAGCTATGTTGCATTTTCCAAAATTATAGCTGACCTTATCCACTCATGCATCTACTGTAAGACGTATTTTCTCTATTGTTTAGGTTATAAAATGGCGGCAAAAGAAAAGGCAGCAGTTTTTACGGGCGCCTCACCAATGTGTTTTTTTTTGCGTTATTTGTAACTTATTTTGTACATAATGTTTCTGCAACCGTATCTTACAGCAAAAAAAATGGTCTGTGCATATTTGTAAAAACAGCTGGTGCACGAAATCTAAGGAAGTCTCTAGATGTTGCACGCCTGAAGTAGAGTATATTGTGATACATTGCAGGCCGTACTACTTGCCTAGAGAGCTATACTTTTCGCGGCTGTTTATTTACCACCAGACAGACGCTGGCACTAAGACCGCACTGAGTCAGCTGTATAAGGAAACAAGCAAACAGGAAACCACTCACCCAGAGGCGGCGCTCCTAGTGGCCGGAGACTTTAATGCAGGGAAACTTAAATCAGTTCTACTTAATTTCTATCAACATGTTGTTGTTTTTATTTCTTTACTTACCTATTGTTCACCTAATACCTTTTTTGCACTATTGGTTAGAGCCGGTAGGTAAGCATTTCACTGTAAGGTCTACACCTGTTATATTTGGCGCATGCGACAAATAAACTTTGATTTGACAGGAAAAAAATTTGGCTGTTGAACTAGTGACAGGTGAGATAAAAATAAACATACACACACACGCACACACTGCCTGAAATTCCTGCCATGTGTATCTGTGTTTTGACAGAAGTGGGGTGGAGGTAGTGGGCTGGGGGTGGGATAAGTTCACAGGCTCTGGAAACATCTGATGCCCCCTTTCCTGTGACATCCCCCTACAGCAGGAGAAAGCTCCCAGCATTTTTAATTAATGGATATCACCTTACCTAGATACACACCCAGACAGTCTCTTAATCAGACAAACATTCCCATATCCTCATAGTGACCCTGTCACTCTCTCTTCTGACTGTCTATCTGCCAGATCAACACTTACAAACACATGCCCCTAACCCCCCACCACACACACACACAATATACCCATAAAACAACAGTATTAGAATACAGTTCAATATGAATAATTTTCCCTCTGACAACCTTGCTAATGTTAGGATTATCTTCAGACATGTATTAAAAACTATCTTTTTCGAGCCAACTAATGAAAAATCTCTCATCAATTTCTCTAAGGGATGAAAGAATGTGAAATACACAAGGTAATATATCAAAAGAAACGTTAAACTAAAGACATAAGACATTGGAGCATAAAGTTTCAATTTAAATTAAACAAAATATATACCGTGCATTCAGAAAGTATTCAGACACCTTGACTTTTTCCACATTTTGTTATGCCTTATTCTAAAATTAATAAAATATTTTTCTCAACACAATACCCCATTATGACAAAGAAAAAACATGTTTATTAATTTTTTGCAAATGTATAAATAAACAAGTATTCACACTCTTTACTCAATACATCCTCGAGTGTTCTTGGGTATGACGCTACAAGATTGGCACACCTGTATTTGGGGAGTTTCTCCCATTCTTTTCTGCAGATCCTCTCAAGTCCTGTCTGGTTGGATGGGGAGTGTTGCTGCACATCTATTTTCAGGTCTCTCCAGAGATGTTCGATCGGGTGCAAGTCCAGGCTCTGGCTGGGCCATTCAAGGACATTCAGAGACTTATCCTGAAGCTACTCCTTCGTTGTCTTGGCTGTGTGCTTACGGTCATTGTCCTGTTGGAAGGTGAACCTTCGCTCCAGTCTGAGGTCCTGAGCGCTCTGGAGCAGGTTTTCATCAAGTATCTCACTTCATCTTTCCCTCGATCCTGACTAGTCTCCCAGTCCCTGCCGCTGAAAAACATCCCTACAGCATGATGGTGCCAGGTTTCCTTCAGATTTGACGCTTGGCATTCAAGCCAAAGAGTTTAATCTTGGTTTCATCAAACCAGAGAATCTCTTTTCTCATGATCAGAGTCCTTTAGGTGCCTTTTGTCAAATTCTAAGTGGTGTGCCTTTTACTAGTAGTGGCTTCCGTCTGGCCACTCTACCATAAAGGCCTGATTCAGGCTAGTTCAAGTTAATGGGCAGGTGTCTACACACAGTCTTACACCCGATTAACTAGAACAACTAAGCCTCCATGCAGTCCAGGTGTGCATTGGCTATGTGAGTGTGTGACATGCTGACCACATGGCTCGCATGCGCGAGGGATGCAAAATAAATGTACACATAAATGTTATTCAATCATTGCACCACACTGCTAGCGCGCGTCAACAAGCGTCTGCGTAGCCAGGCGCTAAAATAGAACTTGGTTCTATTTGTGACGCTTGACGCACTGCAAGTCCCACCTCTCCCATCTCCTCATTGGTTTTTAGGAGCATATACCCACGTAGGTGATTGAAAGATGAACTGAGTTCTTCACTCCAGTCCAGTTGGTAATGCACCTTAAAGTTGGTTGCCAACCGCCATATAAAGTCCAGAGAAGAAGAAGAATCCTGAAGGAGGAGAGATTACTAGAATCAAACTAATCTGTGGATTATTGTCGGAGTAGAGGACCTTGTGCATTTCAGGTAAAATAACAACCCAATGTTTATATCCCAGGACAAATTAGCTAGCAACAGCAAGCTAGCAAGCTACATTTCCATTCATGTTTAATGCTTTTTGACCTGTCCCCAAATTAATATAGTTGGTTCAGATTTAATTTTGAAATTTCAACCTGCGTGTCCTGATTGCGTCTGGTGTGGGTGAATAAAATTATGTGCGCGATGTTGCACATGGACGGTCTGGTCACCGTGTGAGGGACCTGTTTCAAAGCTCCAATAGGAGACTGTAGGTGTCCCTTCAGCGTTGACAGAAAGATTAGTGAAGGATCAAGAGGCTCTCGAGGGACATAGTTGCAGGGATCTACAGACCACACAGACACCCACACACGAAGGGCCAGAGGCTGAACATGGGTGACATTGTATTTTGTGTCAGTCAGGGGCCATACCACACTCACACACACACTCTCTCACACACCCCCCACCCACCTGCACATCGAATGCACAAATACGATCAGGGACAAACTCAAACAGACACATCCATACATAAACACAAGCTCACAGACAATCACAATCATATAGATAAATAAACAACTGTCTCTCTAACCTTCCTCTGCTAGGGTGTTGTCCTCTGAGTGGTCATTGAGCCATTCGTGTCCATTCTGTCCATTCTTCTGCTGGAACTGATGAGGAAGGGGGAGAGGAGAGTAGAGAGAGAGCACTGAAAGATAACTTCAACAACACAGCAGAGATACTCATCAGTAAAAGCACAGCATCTGCACAGTATTCAATCCACAAATTGTCATGTCAAGAGAGCAGAAAAAACAAATGGTTTTCATCAAGGTTTCAAAATAAAGAAACATGTATCATAATAATATTCCTCCATCCAACAATGACATATAATTTCAAATTCATAACAAAGTAGCTATACACCTCCCAGAGGTGTCATGCCCATAGGGTGCACAAGGGTAAGTGCCATCTCAGACTTAAAACAGTGCAGTAATAATACCTATGCCTCGACACAATCCTGTCTCGGCGCTCTACGGACAAATCTTTTTGTCCAAGCCATGGCTTGGTTTTTGCTCTGACATGCACTGTCAACTGTGGGACCTTGTAAAGACAGGTGTGTGCCTTTCTGTCACGCCCTTGACCTTAGGTATCTTTGTTTTCTTTATTATTATGGTTAGGTCAGGGTGTGACAAGGGTGGTATGTGTGTTTTCATCTTGTCTAGGGTTTTTGTACATCTATGGGGTTTTGGTTTGTCTAGGTAAATGTAGGTCTATGGTGGCCTGAATTGGTTCCCAATCAGAGGCAGCTGTTTATCGTTGTCTCTGATTGGGGATCCTATTTAGGTTGCCATTTCCCATTTTGGTTTGGTGGGTTATTGTCTGTGTAGTTGCCTGTCAGCACTCGGTTTATATAGCGTCACAGTTATTTTGTTTAGTGTTCTTTCTTTATTAAAAGAAGTATGTATTGAAATCACGCTGTGCCTTGGTCTCATCAATACGACGAACGTGACACTTTCCAAATCATGTCCAATCAATAGAATTTACCACCGGTGGATCAAGTTATAGAAACATCTCAAGGATGATCAGTGGAAACAGGATGCACCTGAGATCTCATAGCATATGGTCTGAATACGTATGTCAATAAGGTACTTCTGTTTTTAATACATCTGCAAAAAAAAAAATTAAACCTGTTTTCGCTTCGTCATTATGGTGTATTATGTGTAGATTGATGAGGAGAAACACTAATATAATCAATTTTAGAATAAGGCTGTAACGTAACAAAATGTGGGAAAAGTCAAGGAGTCTGAAAACTTAGGGATATAAAAACTCAGCAAAAAAAGAAACTTCCCTTTTTCAGGACCCTGTCGTTCAAAATAATTCGTAAAAATCCAAATAACTTCACAGACCTTCATTGTAAAGGGTTTAAACACTGTTTCATGTGCTTGTTCAATGAACCATAAACAATTAACGAACATGCACCTGTGGAACGGTCTTAGAGACACTAACAGCTTACAGACGATAGGGAATTAGGCAATTAAGGTCACAGTTAAGAAACCTTAGGACATCAAAGAGGCCTTTCTACTGAATCTGGAAAAAACAGCAAAAGAAAGATGACCAGGTTCCCTGCTCATCTGCGTGAACATGTCTTAGGCATGCTGTAAGGAAGCAAGAGGACTGCAGATGTGGCCAGGGCAATAGATTGCAATGTGAGATGCCTAAGACAGCGCTACAGGGAGACAGGACGGACCGCTGATCGTCCTCGCAGTGGCAGATCACGTGTAACAACACCTGCACGGGATCGGTACAGCCGAACATCACACCTGTGGGACAGGTACAGGATGGCAACAACTACTGCCCGAGTTACACCAGGAACACACAATCCCTCAATCAGTGCTCAGACTGTCTGCAATAGGCTGAGAGAGGCTGAATTGAGGACTGATAGGCCTGTTGTAAGGCAGGTCCTCACCAGACATCACCGGCATTAACGTCACCTATGGGCACAAACCCACCATCGCTGCCCTTCACTGACGAGTTGTGGTTTTGTCTCACCAGGGGTGATGGTCAGATTCGAGTTTATCGTTGAAGGAATGAGCGTTACTCCAAGGCCAGTACTCTGGAGCGGGATCGATTTGGAGGTGGAGGGTCCGTCATGGTCTGGGGCGGTGTGTCACAGCATCATCGGACTGAGCTTGTTGTCCTTGCAGGCTATCGCAATGCTGTGCGTTACAGGAAAGACATCCTCCTCCCTCATGTGGTAACCTTCCTGCAGGTTCATCCTGACATGACCCTCCAGCATGACAATGCCACCAGCCATACTGCTCGTCTTGTGCGTGATTTCCTGCCAGACAGGACTGTCAGTGTTCTGCCATGGCCAGCGAAGAGCCCGGATCTCAATCCCATTGAGAACGTCTGGGACCTGTTGGATCGGAGGGTGAGGGCTATGGCCATTCCCACCAGAAAGTTCTGGGAACTTGCAGGTGCCTTAGTGGAAGAGTGGGGTAACATCTCACATCAAGAACTGGCAAATCTGGTGTGGTCCCATGAGGAGGAGCTGCAGTTCTGCAGTTCTTAATGCAGCTGGTGGCTACACTAGATACTAACTGCTACTTTTTATTTTAGACCCCCCCTTTGCTCAGGGACACATTATTAAATTTCTGTTAGTCACATGTCTGTCGAACTTGTTCAGTTTATGTCTCAGTTGTTGAATCTTTGTATGTTAATACAAATATTTACAAATGTTAACTTTGCTGAAAATAAACACAGTTGACAGTGAGAGGACGTTTCTTTTTTTGCTGAGTTTACATTTTGTACTGTTATCATTTTAAAATTGATCACAATTTGGAGGTTCAACAATATGTAAACAATGTGCCTTGCAAATGCCCATAATGCTAATGCCATCATACTTTAGGCCAGTGCTTCCCAACTGGTCCTCGAGTACCCCCAACAGTACACAGTTTTATTGAAGCATACGTCATTCAACTTGTCAACTAATCATCAGGCCCTCAATTAGTGGTGATGCAGCCATTCAAGATGCTCTCAATGGTGCAGCTGTAGAACTTTTTGAGGATCTGAAGGCCCATGCCGAGTCCTAACACATCTTAACACAGGCAGCATGCTGTGAAGGCAGATTTGTTTTCCTTTGGTAGTGGAATGACCTTTAACTCTTTCCAGATTTCTGGGCACATCCCACACACCAAGCACCAATTAAAATTGGGGTGAATATGTGGTTGGTTGTAACTCTAAGCAATTTGCCCAAATTGCAGTTCCTATGGCTTTCACTAGATGTCAACAGTCATTATATATGGTTTCTGGCTTGTATTCTGAAAAACCAACAAAGAATAGTTGTTTATCCTCAGGGAGTCCAATGGCAAAACTAGTCTCATTGCGCGCGTGACCGAGGGAGCGCGCTGCGTTCTTTTCCTTTCCTCTTGAAAATAGTTTGCTCCGTATTAAATATTGTTTATTTAGATATTAGAGTACCTAATAATGGAATAGAAACGTTGTTTGATTTGTTTGGATAAACTTTACAGGTAACTTTTGGAACTCCTATGTCTGCATTCTGAACGGTTGGATTACTGAACTCAAAGACGCCTACTAAACGGACTGTTTGGGATATAAAGAAGGAATTTATCGAACAAAATTACCATTCATTGTGTTCCTGGGACTCTTGTGAACGCGATCAGAGGAAGGTCTTCAAAGGGAAGTGACTTATTTTGTCGATATATGGGATTTTGTGATGCCTGTGCCTGTTGGGATATTATGCTGTTGTGGGGTGCTGACCTCAGATAATTGAATGCTGTGCTTTCGCCGTAAAGCCTTTTTGCAATCAGACGATGCGGTAAGATTGCCAAGATTCTAAGCTAAAGAATCATGTATGACACTTGTATTATCATGAATGTTTAATATTGCGTTTATTGTATTTTGAATTTGGCGTGCTGCAATTTCACCGGATGTTGTCGAGGTGGGTCGCTAGCGGAACACCTGCGCCAGAAAGGTTAAAGACTTGATAGATCAGACACCATAGTATATTAATGAGTGAAAGAGACTGGGTCTCTGTAGAAAGACAGATAGCTGTGGAATGTGTAAAGGAGCAATAAAGGTTTGGTATCCTGTTACCTTCTTTATTATCTTCCTGTAGAGCCATAACATGTAAGGATTGGAGAGAAGGAGTGCCTTAAGTGGGATATAAATATCTGGATGTGACAAATGTTGGGTTGTCTGATTACAGCTGTACAGAACCGTTGGGAATAATTACATTTGGTTCAAGCTTCTCTAGAGTCTGTGGGTTATCAGCTCTGAAAAATAAGAATCTAACAGATGGCGAGCTAGCCAGGAGTTCACCACAATTTGTAGTCAAACAAAAGAGTCCAGATCAGTGGAGCAGAGCTGGCAACAAGCAAGGTAGGCTAGTTCCAATATCTGTTTCCACTCATTTTCACATCTTGGGGAGATGAGAATCGTTGGCTGAACTAATTATGGGATTTGGACCTGGAGAGCCTAAGTTTAATTCTATAGGCCCATTGTGTGACGACCGGTCATAGCTTTATAGTAAATGGTAAGTCCCGGAAGAAACTCATACAGGCTGGTACCTGTAGGGTAAGTCCTAGGGGGTAGCTCCCTAGTAGGTTGGTTCCTGCTAGTACTATAAAGACAATAGTTAATCCCAGTGGATTAATACCTGTGATTACTATTAATATAGGGTGAGTCCCAGAAGGTAAACCTGAGCAGGCTGGAACCTGCGAAGGGTGAGTCCTAGGGGGTAAATACCAGCGGGGTTGGTTCCCTGCATAGCCCTGTTGGGGTGATGAACCATGGCAGAGTATGTGGAAATAAGAAGATAATTGTGAATAATTTTGATGATGTGTGTTATCAATAATAGTGATATTTGAGGAAGTACTCGAATAGGACAAACTATTGTCCGTGTTCTCCAGTAATACATTTGCAGAAACTATGGTATCAGTTATAATACAAGGTATTAAGTGCCGTGACCAATTCATTATTATCCGGGGAAGTGTCTTGTTCTATCTTAGAAAATAGTTAATAGAAGGTGGGTATTATAGACGGGAGTGAAGAAATCTAAAATACCCTGAACACCGTCAGGCGTGTTCACGGAATAATAACTATTGATATGGCGACAAACAGACTTGTTTCTCCCTGTAATATAGAGATAGCTGTCACGCCCTGACCTTAGAGAGCTTTTTATATCTCTATTTTGGTTTGGTTAGGGTGTGATTTGGGTGGTCATTCTATGTTCCTTTTTCTATGTTTTGTATTTCTTTGTTTTGGCCGGGTATGGTCTCTGATTTGGAACCATACTTAGGTAGCTTTTTCCCACCTATGTTTTGTGGGAAGTTTTCTGTTTAGTGTTTTCTGCACCTGACAGCACTGTTTCGGTTTCGTTTTGCACTTTGTTCTTTTTGTTTCAGTGTTCAGTTAAATAAAAGTCATGAACACTTACCACGCTGCGCTTTGGTCCGATTCATCCTCACCCGATGACGACACCCGTTACAATAGCGAAATGTAATAAAGCCATGGAGGCGCTAAAAGAAGTGCACGAGCATTATACCATTTCGGCTGGAATATGGGAGAAATTTAGCAAATTAGATCAAATTGGACAATATTTTCCTGCTGACGGTGAATTCAAATCAAATAAAGAATTCTGGGAGGCAATTATGACTTGGCACAAGGACATAAAACCAGAATCAAAAGCTCAATATACCAGAGTTCTAATGTCAGCATTCTATTAACAGAAACTGCATAATGATAAACCCAGAAAGTGTAACACCGGTACTTTACTATAGAAGGCCTGGGAACGGGAGTGAATTGAATAGAATTTGCGCTTCTGCTTTTATGACGGGGTTGAACCCTGTGATCAAAACGATAATTGCGGGGGTAGTAAATTTAATTCGAGACAATGTTTTGAGAGTGGAATATGACTCCGCTCGCCTCACAGACCTGTGAAGGGTTAGTAGAGCCATAGAGGAAATCACTAACTATAGTTTCAATGGCCAGGATAAAACTAAGAAACGTAGCGAAAAAAACATCAAAGTGTAAGGAGATGGCTCCCTGTTTTAGATGTGGGACAATCGGGCATTGGCATTAGCAGGAAATGCAGCTATACAAGAGTTTGCATCTTTTTCAAAGAGATTAGAGATTACGGTTTCTATGTGATGGAAGACGTATAAGATCACGTTTTACCTCATTTTTAGTAGAGTACTGATGGGATTTAAAAACAGTCCCACCTGGTATCATTTTGCATTGAAACAATCGTTAAAAGGGTGTCAATTGTAGGTTCTGTGTTGGTACAATACGTGGATGAAAGAAACTCACATGCGAGACCGCACCAGATTAGTAGACAATTTGGTGGAACGGGGTCATAAAGCATCGTATGACAAAGCACAACTACCAAAGCAAAAGGTAACATATTTTGGGGTTTTCCATTTTTTCTCAGGAAAACTTTAGGAGTTTTCAATTTTGTTCAACATTTTATTCCATCATTCTCTGAAATTGCTGAGCCGCTTACAGAGTTGACGTAAGGGGGGAAGGGTCCACATGAGAAGATGAAGTGTTTGTCGAGGTAAAGAAGCAATTGTGTCAAGCGCCAGCATTGGGATTGCTAAACCTAAAATGACATTTAAAAAATGTGTTCATGAACAAGAGGGACATTGTAGAGCAGTGGTTATGCAAAATCATGGGGGTAGAGAAAGACCAGTAATGTACTGGAGTAAATCGCTAGACTCGGTGGCAAAAGGAATGTCACACCGTGCCTTAGAGCGATACAGGCGACTGAAATGGTGTTGCATAACATGGCTTCCATTACAATGGGTCAAAAAGTAGATATGTATATACCACACGCAGTAGCAACCATAGTGAACAGCATGAAAGCACAACATGTTAATAGTGCAAGATGGACAAAATGGGAATTAACGTTAAATGGGGAAAATCTACAAGATTGGTGCTTTGAATCCTGCGTTATTAATGCCGTTGCATGGGGAAGGTGAATCGCATACATGTGACCCAGATCAAATGACTCCAAAACCTAGACCTGATTTGCAAGAGGGAAAAATATTGTATAAAGATGGCTCTAGTTACATGAACACAGACGAGAATAGAGTAGCGGGGTAGGCTGTGTGTGGTATGCATTTCGAGTAGATCATGATTTCGGTACATTGTGGTCATCACGGGGCATGTTAACTTCTTCGATATAGGGGGCGCTCTTTTAATTTTTGGATAAAAAAATGTTCCCGTTTTAAACAAGATATTTTGTCACGAAAAGATGCTCGACTATGCATATAATTGACAGCTTTGGAAAGAAAACACTCTGACGTTTCCAAAACTGCAAAGATATTATCTGTGAGTGCCACAGAACTGATGCTACAGGCGAAACCAAGATGAAATTTCAAAACAGGAAATGCCCCAGATTTTGAAGGCGCTGTGTTCCAATGTCTCCTTATATGGCTGTGAATGCGCAAGGAATGAGCTTACACTTTCTGTCGTTTCCCCAAGGTGTCTGCAGCATTGTGCCGTATTTGTAGGCATATCATTGATTGACCATTTTACACTACATCTACCAGGTGCTCGCTTGGTGTCCTCCGTCGCAATTATTGCGTAATCTCCAGCTGCGTGTATTTTTCCATTTGCTTCAGAGGAGAAACCCAACTGCCACAAATGATTTATCATCGAATAGATATGTGAAAAACACCTTGAGGATTGATTCTAAACAACGTTTGCCATGTTTCTGTCGATATTATGGAGTAAATTTGGAAAAAAATTCGGCATTGTAATGACTGAATTTTCAGTTTTTTTTCTTAGCCAAACGTGATGAACAAAACGGAGCGATTTCTCCTACACAAATAATCTTTTTGGAAAAACTGAACATTTGCTATCTAACTGAGAGTCTCCTCATTGAAAACATCCAAAGTTCTTCAAAGGTAAATTATTTTATTTGAATGCTTTTCTTGTTTTTGTGAAAATGTTGCCTGCTGAATGCTAGGCTTAATGCTATGCTAGCTATCAATACTCTTACACAAATGCTTGTGTAGCTATGGTTGAAAAGCATATTTTGAAAATCTGAGATGACAGTGTTGTTAACAAAAGGCTAAGCTTGTGAGTGAATATATTTCTTTCATTTCATTTGCGATTTTCATGAATAGTTAACGTTGCGTTATGGTAATGAGCTTGAGGCTATGATTACGCTCCCGGATACGGGATTGCTCGACGCAAGAAGTTAACAGCGACAGAAGAATGTCAGTTAACCAGTAAATTAGCAGTGGTGAAATTGTGAAGCTCATACTAGTCGTACAGATACAATCGCCATAGGCAATCGTAAAGCAGACAAAATGGTTAAGGCGGCTGCCTTGGTGAGAGAAAGTGTTATAGAACCGCGTATTCCCTACAATGAGAAATTGGCTAAATTTGCCACACGAAAACGTATTTTGGGTTGAAGATTTTAGGCGAAATGCCAGGGGAATGGATTCTAAAGGGAACACATTTAAATGATATGGCCAAATACTCCTTGCAAATTCAGAAGTTTTTAGGGTTTGTTTAAATCAGTAGGCATTTTGTGTGGTTTTATTTTTAAATACATTCATGTTTGATGTCGTCTTATTCTGGAATGGGATTCTAGAATGGACGAAATGGTGGAGGGGTCACGAGGAATTAGCATTGGTGTTACCAAACCTAAAATGAACTTTTATTTTTTTAATGTGGTATGATGGTTACAGAGAAGAGGATGAACTGTTTTGAAGAGGTATTTAAATGGGTTTCCGAAAGGACAGGGAAAGAAATGGAAAGGAAACATTTTAAATGGGTCGAAAGCCCTGAATATTAAAAATTCCTAATGAAGAATGATCAACTTCATCAAGAGACACCAGGCGGGGTTGTTGGAACAGCCTTGGTTTGAGAGACACACTACTACGAATAGTACCTGCAGTGGTTAAGATCGTCATGTCTCTCCTTGAGGGGTGCATAGTTCTCACATGAAGTGAGGTCCAACTGCATAATGGGTGAGTGAAGACACCATGACAGAGAAAGCGGAGCGAGAGAGAGACTAGATTCCACTGTAAGACATACGGATAGATTGGTTCTGGGAACTACTATAAACATCATAGTTGGTTTGGGGTTTAACTGCTTTATGGGTTAACGCATCATATGATAGAGGATTGTCCATTGTACTGTGAACAAAATGTTGAAGGCATTGATCTGAAAGCATATACAATGCTGTTTTACCTCAAGAGGATGGAACATGGATTACGGATACGCACTTGCATATCAGGTGTTGTGCCTATCAGGTGAAATCGAGAAGATGGGCAACAAAGTGGCAACATGACTTGGGAACACCTCTTGGGACCTGGGTCCTAAAGACAGGGCAAAAGCATGAGGAAGCTTTTTAGAGCTTTCATTTCTGTGGAACCCAGCAGGAAAGTATCCTGGAGGCATAGAGTCAGGTGAAGAGAGAGCGGGAATTGTCATGGTCTTAGACTTTGGTTGTCATGCATATATATTTACGCATTGCTTATCACATCGTTAATAATGTTATGTTTTGTGTGTCTTTTTGTTGCTTTCCAAGTCTTGTGCTATCACTCTCTTAGGAACCAGAAAAGGGAAGTGGAGAAACTAAAAGCTGCTCCACGTGCCATTGAATGAGACCGCAGATTCAGCTGGAATGGCATTTTGTTGTGTGATCATAGTTCGGAGGCCATAAGTCTCTGAATTGGTACACCTCGCGGTAAAAGTTTGTTCATTTGTTTGTTTTTAAAATTCTTGTTTTATAATCCTTTTAGTTTTTTATGTTTTATTATCATTGTTTATACATGTATTAGTCATTTCCATGTTTATATGAATTGAACAATAGGATGCTATTGTTCAAGAGGAGGGACTGTTGGGTTCGACATTTGGAACACTGGGATATTAAAGACATGATAGATCAGACGCATAGTATATTAAGAAGTGAAAGAGACTAGGTCTCTGTAGAAAGACATAGCTGTGGAATGTGTCCTATGAGAGGAGAGCAACGTGTGAAACAGGAGAGACAGATGGACCTCTGTGGATTAGATGGAGGGGTTGAGGTGAGGACAGATTCACTTAATGAGCAATAAAGGTTTGGTATCCTGTTACCCTCTTTATTAGCTTCCTGTAGAACCATAAAATGTAAGGATTGGATTGGATTGGAGAGGAGGAGTGTCTTAACCTCTTTTGAAAAATAACATTCTCAAAGTAAACCGCCTATTTCTCAGGACCAGATGCTAGAATATGCATACAGTGGGGCAAAAAAGTATTTAGTCAGCCACCAATTGTGCAAGTTCTCCCACTTAAAAAGATGAGAGAGGCCTGTAATTTTCATCATAGGTACAATTCAACTATGACAGACAAAATGAGAAGAAAAAAATCCAGAAAATCACATTGTAGGATTTTTAATTAATTAATTTGCAAATTATGGTGGAAAATAAGTATTTGGTCAATAACAAAAGTTTATTTCAATACTTTGTTATATACCCTTTGTTGGCAATGACAGAGGTCAAACATTTTCTGTAAGTCTTCACAAGGTTTTCACACACTGTTGCTGGTATTTTGGCCCATTCCTCCATGCAGATCTCCTCTAGAGCAGTGATGTTTTGGGGCTGTTTCTGGGCAACACGGACTTTCAACTTTCAATTTATTTGCAAATTATGGTGGAAAATAAGTATTTGATCACCTACAAACAAGCAAGATTTCTGGCTCTCACAGACCTGTAACTTCTTCTTTAACAGTCTGATGGCCTTGAGACAGAAGCTGATTTTTAGTCTCTCGGTCCCAGCTTTGATGCAGCTGTTCTGACCTCGGCAGGGTGACCAGGCAGTGGCTCGGGTGGTCGTTGTCTTTGATGATCTTTTTGGCCTTCTTGTGACATCGGGTGCTGTAGGTGTCCAGGAGGGCCTGTAACGTACTTTGTTTCACGGAAACATGGCTCTCTCTTAATACTCTGTAGGAGTCGGTAAAGCCAGCAGGATTCGTTTAGACAGGAAACAATGTCTCTCCGGGAAGCAGAAGGGCAGGGGTGGGGGGGTTTCATGATTAACGACTCATGGTGTAATTCTAGGAATATGCAGGAACTAAAGTAATTTTGTTCACCTGACCTAGAATACCTCACTATTAAATGGCGACCATATTATCTCCCAAGAGAATCCTCCTCCATCATCGCCATGGCCATTTACACCCCATCTATAGCCAAAACCTCAATGGCCCTCAAAGAACACTGGATTTATGCAAATTGGAAACCACATATCCTGAGACTGCATTTATTGTATCTGGGGATTTTAACAAAGCAAATCTGAGGACTAGGCTGCCGAAATTAGATCAACATATTGACTGACCTACTCGCTCTACTAAGACTCTCAAACATTGCTATTTATACTTCCGGGATGCTTACAAGGCCTTCCCCGAGTCATCCTTTAGGCAAATCTAACCACGACTCCATCTTGCTCTTCCCATCCTATAGGAAGAAACTCAAACAGGAAGTGCCCGTGCTTCTTACTATTAAACGATGGTCTGACCAATCTACTGGACAAACAGCATTTTATGTATTTTATGTATTAAAGACATGGCTGGAAAAGAGGGCATGTTTTCAGCCAATCCCAACAGTTATACGTTATACGCTATACTGATGATGTTTTCCTGTTTTGGTCCGGCTCAGAAGATGAACTTATTTCATTCCACCAATACCTTAACAACATTAACCCTAACATCAAACTAACTATGGAGTACAGCAAGGATGTCATTCATTTTATTTACCTCGACATTAGTAAAAATGACAAATGTTGTTTGCACACATCACTCTTTAGGAAAGCCTACAGATGGGAATACCATTCTGAGGGCAGACAGCTTTCACCCCAAAAGGCTAAAAGAGAATATTCCATATGGCCAATTCCAAAGAGTCCGCAGAATTTGTGATCAGGAAACAGACTACAGTATCAAATCTGCTGAATTTGAGAATCGCTTCTTGAATCGGGGCTACAGCGTTCAGGTCCTGAAAGATGCCGGTATAAGGGCTGGATTACTTGACAGAGAGAACTTGTTGTGAAGGGGAGAGCCTCGTGACACATCGGAGAGAGTGTATTTTGTTACAAAATACAGCACTGAAGGAGAGAACATTAAAAGAATCATTAAAAATAATTGGGGAATCATCCAAAGTGATACGCTACTACGCCAAGTCTTTGCTGAGCCACCAGCCATAAGCTTTAAGAGATGTCCTACCCTAAATGACAAATTAGTCCACAGTTATCTTCCGGGTGACTCTCAAAAAACTTGGATTGACCACAAACCCAAGGGCTCTTTTAAATGTAACCATGCAACCATTGCAGTAATATTGCACAGAAGAAGTATTTTGTTGACACAGCTTCCAAAATGGAGTATTACATCAAGCATTTCATTAACTGTAAAACCACTCATGTCATCTATAGATTGGAATGTCCACAGTGCAAGGTGTTCTACATTGGACGGACAAAGAGACGCCTTCATGACCGCTTAGCAGAACACAAGTACGCCATACGGATAGGCAATGAAGACTACCCCATGGCAAGGCACTACAAGTCCCTACACCATGGCAACCCTGCCTCCCTACAAGCTATGGGTATTGATCATATTCCGGCCTCTATTAGAAAAGGGGACTGTCTTAAACAGTTAAACCAAAGGGAAAGTCTTGGGATTTAAAAACTACAGGCCACTAAATACCCTGATATGGATTTCTCACCCTTCCTGTGGGGTCGTGATGGGTCCATTTGCTGTCATCTAGTGGACATTTTGCTCAATTGCCCTCAGCTATGTTTAGACTGTTGTTCATGTTTTGCTGGGTTCTAGTGTACTATGGAATATATTGCTTTCTTATTCTTGACACTTCTCCTAGTCATATTTAAGGTTAGAACTACCTTTTAGTGTTCTGATACTTCTATCTTGGAGTTGTATTTTTATGATAGCATAGCTACAGTATTTCACCTTTTAATGTGTATAGTACTGCTTACTAGGTGTGTCCAATCAATTGTGTAACCACTCCCTCTTCCAATTAGGGCTAATTGAAAAGCTGTTTAAAAGAGGACATTGTATTCCTTTTTTTTTGGTCTCCCTGACGAAGGCCATGCAGCCGAAACGTGTCGGTTTTTAAAAACGTTGTTTCTATTGAACATTCGGCAGGGTAGTCTAGTGGTTAGAGCGTTGGACTAGTAACCGGAAGGTTGCAAGTTCAAAACCCCTGAGCTGAAAAGGTACAAATCTTTCGTTCTGCCCCTGAACTGTTCCTAGGCCGCCATTGAAAATAAGAATTTGTTCTTAACTGACTTGCCTAGTTAAATAAAGGCATTTTAATCAATTATATGAAGAGTGCCTTGGGCCTCCTTTCTTTTTGATGACCAATTTACCCCTTTTACCAAAGAGCACCTTCTATCTACCAAAATGTACTATTGTGTACCTTAGTAGCGCTTCCCTTCCTCCTCTTTCCCCTAGTTATACGTTCGAGTTTGGTTGTAGACCAAAGTTGGAACCAAATGTATGTGTTTTACTCTAAATGGAGTCGCAATTCAACTGCTCAGACACGAGTTGTTTGTGGCAGGGACAACAGAAAATCATGGACTATAAAAGGAAAACCAGCCACGTCGCCAAGACCGACGTCTTGCTTCCGGACAGGCTAAACACATTCTTCAAATGCTGTGAGGATAACACAGTGCAACCAACGTGGCCCGATGTGAGAAAAAAATGTAAACGTGTTAACCCTCACAAGGCTACAAGGTAAAGACGGCACCCCTAGCCGCGTCCTCAAAGCATGCGCAGACCAGCTGGCTGGTGTGTTTACGGGCATCTTCAATATCTCCCTATCCCCGTGTGCTGTCTCCACATGCTTCAAGATGGCCACCATTGTTCCTGTACCCAAGAAGGAACAGGTAAATCACTATAGCCCAGTAGCACTCACCTCTGGCATCATGAAGTGCTTTGAGAGACTAGTCGAGGATCATATCACCTCTACCTCACCTGTCACCCTAGACCCACTTCAATTTGCTTACCGCCCCAATAGATCCACAGATGTTGCAAGCGTCATCGCTCTGCACACTGCCCTATCCCATCTGAGCAAGTGGAATACCTATGTAAGAATGCTGTTTATTAACTATAGCTCAGCATTCAACACCATAGTACCCTCCAAGCTCATCATTAAGCTCGAGGCCCTGTGTCTGAGCCCTGTGCAACTGGGTCCTGGACTTCCTGATGGGCAGCCCCCAGGTGGTGAAGGTAGGAAACATCACCTCCACTCCGCTGATTGTCAACACTGGGACCCCAAAAGGGTGCGTTCTCAGCCCCCTCCTGTACTCCCTGTTCACCCATGACTGCGTGGCCAAGCACGTCTCCAACTCAATCATCAAGTTTGCAGACGACACAACAGTAGTAGGCTTGAATACCAACAATGACGAGACAGCCTACAGGGAGGAGGTGAGGGCTCTGGGAATGTGGTGCCTGGAAAACAACCTCTCACTCAACGTCAACAAAACAAAGGAGATGATCGTGGACTTCAGGAAACAGCAGAGGGTGCACCCCTCACTGGCCAGACCTGTGCGCATCCTCATCACAGGACAATGTCTCCCAAATGTCCAGAGCAGGCAAATCCCCCCCCACTGCCCAATACCTCAGCATCTGGTCTCATTACTTTTGAGATTAAAACATGGGAGACAAATCAATTAGATTCTTCGAAGGGATACCATCCATCATTTGACGTGTGTTGGGGAGGAGGAGGGAGTAGATTCATATTTGGATGTGTGTTTAAGTGTATAACAATGGATCAATCCAAAGATCTCTTCCTACTTACAGTATTAAGTTGACTGGAACCATAGCTGGGCGGAGGGAAACATTTTCCCATCAGATCCCACACACATCCTTCCTGCAAACTAGAGATGATGAGCATGTCTCCCCAGTATGACTCTCTTCATGGGGGCATGCTGCTTCTTTTTTTTATTTTTTTTATTTCACCTTTATTTAACTAGGTAGGCTAGTTGAGAACAAGTTCTCATTTGCAACTGCGACCTGGCCAAGATAAAGCATAGCAGTGTGAGCAGACAACAAAGAGTTACACATGGAGTAAACAATTAACAAGTCAATAACACAGTAGAAAACAAAGGGGGAGTCTATATACAATGTGTGCAAAAGGCATGAGGAGGTAGGCAAATAATTACAATTTTGCAGATTAACACTGGAGTGATGAATGATCAGATGGTCATGTACAGGTAGAGATATTGGTGTGCAAAAGAGCAGAAAAGTAAATAAACAAGAACAGTATGGGGATGAGGTAGGTGAAAAAGGGTGGGCTATTTACCAATAGACTATGTACAGCTGCAGCGATCGGTTAGCTGCTCAGATAGCTGATGTTTGAAGTTGGTGAGGGAGATAAAAGTCTCCAACTTCAGCGATTTTTGCAATTCGTTCCAGTCACAGGCAGCAGAGTACTGGAACAAAAGGCGGCCAAATGAGGTGTTGGCTTTAGGGATGATCAGTGAGATACACCTGCTGGAGCGCGTGCTACGGATGGGTGTTGCCATCGTGACCAGTGAGCTGAGATAAGGCGGAGCTTTACCTAGCATGGACTTGTAGATGACCTGGAGCCAGTGGGTCTGGCGACGAATATGTAGCGAGGGCCAGCCGACTAGAGCATACAAGTCGCAGTGGTGGGTGGTACTTTAGTGCTTTAGTGACAAAACGGATGGCACTGTGATAAACTGCATCCAGTTTGCTGAGTAGAGTGTCGGAAGCCATTTTGTAGATGACATCGCCGAAGTCGAGGATCGGTAGGATAGTCAGTTTTACTAGGGTAAGCTTGGCGGCGTGAGTGAAGGAGGCTTTGTTGCGGAATAGAAAGCCGACTCTTGATTTGATTTTCGATTGGAGATGTTTGATATGAGTCTGGAAGGAGAGTTTGCAGTCTAGCCAGACACCTAGGTACTTATAGACGTCCACATATTCTAGGTCGGAACCATCCAGGGTGGTGATGCTAGTCGGGCATGCGGGTGCAGGCAGCGACCGGTTGAAAAGCATGCATTTGGTTTTACTAGCGTTTAAGAGCAGTTGGAGGCCACGGAAGGAGTGCTGTATGGCATTGAAGCTTGTTTGGAGGTTAGATAGCACAGTGTCCAATGACGGGCCGAAAGTATATAGAATGGTGTCGTCTGCGTAGAGGTGGATCAGGGAATCGCCCGCAGCAAGAGCAACATCATTGATATACACAGAGAAAAGAGTCGGCCCGAGAATTTAACCCTGTGGCACCCCCATAGAGACTGCCAGAGGACCAGACAGCATGCCCTCCGATTTGACGCACTGAACTCTGTCTGCAAAGTAATTGGTGAACCAGGCAAGGCAGTCATCCGAAAAACCGAGGCTCCTGAGTCTGCCGATAAGAATATGGTGATTGACAGAGTCGAAAGCCTTGGCAAGGTCGATGAAGACGGCTGCACAGTACTGTCTTTTATCGATGGCGGTTATGATATCGTTGAGTACCTTGAGTGTGGCTGAGGTGCACCCATGACCGGCTCGGAAACCAGATTGCACAGCGGAGAAGGTACGGTGGGATTCGAGATGGTCAGTGACCTGTTTGTTGACTTGGCTTTCGAAGACCTTAGATAGGCAGGGCAGGATGGATATAGGTCTGTAACAGTTTGGGTCCAGGGTGTCTCCCCCTTTGAAGAGGGGGATGACTGCGGCAGCTTTCCAATCCTTGGGGATCTCAGACGATATGAAAGAGAGGTTGAACAGGCTGGTAATAGGGGTTGCGACAATGGTGGCAGATAGTTTCAGAAATAGAGGGTCCAGATTGTCAAGCCCAGCTGATTTGTACGGGTCCAGGTTTTGCAGCTCTTTCAGAACATCTGCTATCTGGATTTGGTTAAAGGAGAACCTGGAGAGGCTTGGGCGAGGAGCTGCGGGGGGGGGGCGGAGCTGTTGGCCGAGGTTGAAGTACCCAGGCGGAAGGCATGGCCAGCCGTTGAGAAATGCTTATTGAAGTTTTCGATAATCATGGATTTATCAGTGGTGACCGTGTTACCTAGCCTCAGTGCAGTGGGCAGCTGGGAGGAGGTGCTCTTGTTCTCCATGGACTTCACGGTGTCCCAGAACTTTTTGGAGTTGGAGCTACAGGATGCAAACTTCTGCCTGAAGAAGCTGGCCTTAGCTTTCCTGACTGACTGCGTGTATTGGTTCCGGACTTCCCTGAACAGTTGCATATCACGGGGACTATTCGATGCTATTGCAGTCCGCCACAGGATGTTTTTGTGCTGGTCGAGGGCAGTCAGGTCTGGGGTGAACCAAGGGCTGTATCTGTTCTTAGTTCTGCATTTTTTGAACGGAGCATGCTTATCTAAAATGGTGAGGAAGTTACTTTTAAAGAATGACCAGGCATCCTCAACTGACGGGATGAGGTCAATGTCCTTCCAGGATACCCGGGCCAGGTCGATTAGAAAGGCCTGCTCACAGAAGTGTTTTAGGGAGCGTTTGACAGTGATGAGGGGTGGTCGTTTGACTGCGGCTCCGTAGCGGATACAGGCAATGAGGCAGTGATCGCTGAGATCCTGGTTGAAGACAGCGGAGGTGTATTTGGAGGGCCAGTTGGTCAGGATGACGTCTATGAGGGTGCCCTTGTTTACAGAGTTAGGGTTGTACCTGGTGGGTTCCTTGATGATTTGTGTGAGATTGAGGGCATCTAGCTTAGATTGTAGGACTGGCGGGGTGTTAAGCATATCCCAGTTTAGGTCACCTAACAGAACAAACTCTGAAGCTAGATGGGGGGCGATCAATTCACAAATGGTGTCCAGGGCACAGCTGGGAGCTGAGGGGGGTCGGTAGCAGGCGGCAACCGTGAGAGACTTATTTCTGGAGAGAGTAATTTTCAAAATTAGTAGTTCGAACTGTTTGGGTATGGACCTGGAAAGTATGACATTACTTTGCAGGCTAACTCCTCCCCCTTTGGCAGTTCTATCTTGACGGAAGATTTTATAGTTGGGTATGGAAATCTCTGAATTTTTGGTGGCCTTCCTGAGCCAGGATTCAGACACAGCAAGGACATCAGGGTTAGCAGAGTGTGCTAAAGCAGTGATTAAAACAAACTTAGGGAGGAGGCTTCTGATGTTGACATGCATGAAACCAAGGCTTTTTCGATCACAGAAGTCAACAAATGAGGGTGCCTGGGGACATGCAGGGCCTGGGTTTAC
This sequence comes from Oncorhynchus kisutch, assembly GCF_002021735.2. Taxonomy (NCBI): domain Eukaryota; kingdom Metazoa; phylum Chordata; class Actinopteri; order Salmoniformes; family Salmonidae; genus Oncorhynchus; species Oncorhynchus kisutch. The sequence continues at coordinate 40,157,339 of NC_034185.2, forward strand.
CTCCACATCACCCGCGGAACAGAGAAGGAGTAGTATGAGGGTGCGGCTAAAGGCTATCAAAACTGGTCGCCTAGAGCGTTGGGGACAGAGAATAAGAGGAGCAGGTTTCTGGGCATGGTAGAATATATTCAGGGCATAATGCGCAGACAGGGGTATGGTGGGGTGCGGGTACAGCGGAGGTAAGCCCAGGCACTGGGTGATGATGAGAGAGGTTGTATCTCTGGACATGCTGGTAGTAATGGGTGAGGTCACCGCATGTGTGGGAGGTGGGACAAAGGAGTTATCAGGGGCATGAAGAGTGGAACTAGGGGCTCCATTGTGAACTAAAACAATGATAACTAACCTGAACAACAGTATACAAGGCATATTGACATTTGAGAGAGACATACAGCGAGGCATTCTGCTGTGTCATTCTGCATCTATGTGTTCACTGGGATACCATTTATACCATATATGGCTGTAAATGGCTGTTTTCCAATACTGTATGTTAAACCCCAAAGGTTAGGGTATACCATATCTAGCTGGGGTATATTATAATCAAATTAATGTAATCTAAATAACATTGGCATGACTGATGGAATGAGGGACAGGGTATTTTACATAGAGACATAAATGTGGGAACATTGCATGAGTTAACAGTACTCTGCTGCCAAGATAGAAAAAAACCCACACCCATCTAAATTCCCTTTTCCCCTTTTCCCAAGAATGAAAGCAGATAGCGATGTGTTTATTTTCCATAGGATTTGAATAGAAAGCGTTCCAGCGTCCGGTGGGAAAACCAGCTCTGAGTGCCGATCCAGAGGTGCACTTGTCCCTAAGGCCTACTTGAAAATGGTACTACTGTACATAAAATGATAATTCATTACAAGCCAATCTTTAGGCCTACTTCAAGACAAAGCTGTTTATTGTAACTATGTTGGGTCATGCCACACTTTCTAATGCACATTTATCACAGTGACAAGACTACAACAATTTAAAAAATATTGCAAAAATGTTGTGATTAATCTGTCAATAATAAACAGATGAATAACCAGACATCTGAACTGGAGAATCCACAGACACAGTGGAATAAACCTGTCCGGTGCTGTGTGTAAAATATAACAGGACTAGAACAAAAGACAACCTGTTAGATTAGAGAGCCACAGACCAGACGGCTCTCCATGTGATGTTTCCCTTATCCCTATAACGCAAAATAACTAACAGAGAAACACCGACAGACACTCATGCTGTCTCAAGGATGGCCTCCAAAGAGGGGGTAAGCCTATTTCAGGAACATTTTAAGATAATTATAATATAATTTATGTAATTATATTCATAGATTTTTCAGATTGTTATGTTCCTTGTTTATTTTGTTGCCGTTTTGTTATTCCGGGTTTCCCTGAAACTCATTATCATGTAACGGGATTGAAATCCCCGTCAGAGGGAGCGAGGGGTGAGAAACTTACAAAAGAACAAGAGCCTCCTCTCCTTTTTAAAAGCCCAAATACACAAGTCCATTATTTTCAGAGCTGAGCTGGCAGTGGATCTGACATGGCTGAAATGGGGGGATGGAGGACAAACTCTAATTACACACAAGCTTCTTCCCATTTCTCCTCCATTAAGAGAGAAAGAGAGGCAGGAGAGGAGAGCTCGTACAGAGCAGTGAGACATAAAGACCAAAACAACACAAAGTAGACACTCTGGGAAGAGAACATTGTAGCGTTACTAGTAGGGTTGCACATTTTGGGTTATATTCAGAGGTGGAAACATCCGTGGGAATTAACGGGAATATATGGGAATTAACGGAAATATATGCAACTTAATACGAATCTCATTTAAATGTAGATTTTTTTGCATTGGATATATTTGCCATATCACATGGAGAGAAAAACAAACATTTTACCTTATCATAAGTAGACATAATAGCAAATTATTCAATTCTGTAAAATGATAGTCTAGAAACTAACACTTTGGTTGTCTTCCTCTCAGGCATTCATGTCTTCTCCCTGGACCACAACAATGTCCACCACTTGAACATCAGACTCTGAGTCCTCATCTTCACTGTCACTTTCCTACCTTGTTGTGGAAGGCTGGTTGTCAGGTTCAAAAAGCCTCACATTTGCCCGGATGAACACCAGTTTTTTTACCCTTGTATTGGTCAGCCTGTTGCGGGCTTTGGTGTCTGTTGGTGGGATTTGGAGGATGATGGAGGAAAATGAGAAAGGGCCTCAGATCCACGAAGTCCCTTCCACCAGGTGGTTGATGAGATATGTTGACACAACTGCCATATTGCATCTCCATCCCAAAGCCCTTGCTTGGAAGTGTACTTCGCCAGACAACAAAGAACCTTTCCCTCATCCAAGCCAAGGTGGCGAGACACGGTAGTGATGACACCATAGGCCTTGTTGATCTCTGCACCAGACAGGATGCTCTTGCTAGCATACTTGGGGTCCAACATGTACGCTGTGGCGTGTATGGGCTTCAGGCAGAAGTCTTCACGTTTTTTAATGTATTTCAGAACTGCAGTTTCCTCTGCTTGGCGCAACAGGGAAGTGGGCAGGGTGGTAAAGATTTATTCTCTTACATCTGCAAGCAGAGTCATCAGACAGGATGGCATTGTCTCCCTCAATCCGTGCAATGGCTACTGCTATATAGGTTTCAGGAGTTTCAGGCTGCTTACCTCTCCCAAAATACATCATCCAGGAGGATCCTCTTGATGGGGCTGTCCATATCGGTAGACTGTGATATGCCATTTCTTGGAAAGACTCCTTCCCCTCCAGGAGACTGTCAAACATGATGACAACACCACCCCAACAGCTTCAATGTGGTGCTCTCTTGTAGAGTGTATCCATTGTTTTCAGTGCCATAATGTCATTGAGGAGCAGATTCAATGCATGAGCAGCACAGCCAATGGGTGTGATGTCAGGGTAGGACTCTTCCACTTTAGACCAAGTAGCCTTCATGTTCGCAGTATTGTCTGTCACCAGTGCAAATACCTTCTGTGGTCCAAGGTTATTGATGACTGCCTTAAGCTCAGCTGCAATGTAGAGACCGATGTGTCTGTTGTCCCTTGTGTCTGTGCTCTTGTAGAATACTGGTTGAGGGGTGGAGATGATGTAGTTAATTATTCCTGTCTGTAAAAAAAATAAAAATACAATTCCATGTACAGATAAATAGTTAAGCAGTTAGACAACTCCTTTGTAAGAAAACGGTTTTAAAATGAAACACGTATGGAAACAGGTGAATTAACACTCCTCAGTTAGCAGGCTCAAGCAAGCTAAAACCCACATGGTAGCAAAAACTAAGTAGCAGAAATTGTTTAGAAATGATTTAAACACACTTTGTTGTAGAGCTCTATTTACTAGTTAACAAAAAATCATGTTTGTCGTATGTTGGGGAATAATCAGAATTGGTTGGTAACATAGGTAAGATGTTTTATATTCATCATATGTTTGTAAGTTACATCTCATCAGAATGTTTTTTTGTATAATACTGTGGCGGGGTTGCAGTATCTGTTCTATGTCAAGACTAAGTTGCTTGGGCCAGAGAAAGGGGAGAGGTCAAGCGTGTATCTCTTGGCTTCACAATGTATGTGTGCCAGTCAGTGATCTTGTCAAGATAGGATGGATTTGATATATGCCTGTTGATATGGAGGATTGGTTTATGGTTCTGAGTTTGAGAAAATAACATAGTTTAGGAGACAAAGCTGAACGATTTATTATGTCTATGCTGTCTGACTATGTGTGTTTTTTGCTATTAAAGGATCTCAGCTGCAATGTGTAAGGAACTCTCAGAGAATTCATTGATAGACACTGAATTGATCTGAGAGTCACAGGGTTATGATAGAGCTCATATAATTAAAGATGGACTTTTATAACTAACTCTGACTTGTGTGTGGTTTGCTCTCATGATTTGGTAAATAGAGGAAATTTCCACGACACATATAAAATATATTCACCCCACCCAGTATTGTAATCTAAACTTACCAGAAAGCGTAGTAGTGTGGACTCAATAGCATCTCATTAGTGTGCAAGATCTTAAGAATCAGCTGTACATGTGATGGAAGAGTGTACTGAACGTGTGATGGACGAATGCACTGTGCATGCAGAGGGTTGCAATTCCATTGAATTGGGGATAGTTAAACCAAAATATGGCACAAGACCTAGAAGTACCTTATGTGTGTCCCACAAAAAATGTTTGCTCTTATAAGCTTACTTTTTTCATGAATTTAAGAAAAATTCCCAAAATTCCAGGGCTTAACTTCCCATTGAAAATTTCCGGAACGTTTCCGACCCTTTGCAACCCTAGTTACTAGTTTAAATAAAACAAGACATGTTTGATGACAACAATACTCCCAATCAGGGAGAAAATAAGCATATCAGATACAGTGCCTTGCGGAAGTATTCGGCCCCCTTGAACTTTGCGACCTTTTGCCACATTTCAGGCTTCAAACATAAAGATATAAAACTGTATTTTTTTGTGAAGAATCAACAACAAGTGGGACACAATCATGAAGTGGAGCGACATTTATTGGATATTTCAAACTTTTTTAACAAATCAAAAACTGAAAAATTGGGCGTGCAAAATTATTCAGCCCCTTTACTTTCAGTGCAGCAAACTCTCTCCAGAAGTTCAGTGAGGATCTCTGAATGATCCAATGTTGACCTAAATGACTAATGATGATAAATACAATCAACCTGTGTGTAATCAAGTCTCCGTATAAATGCACCTGCACTGTGGCATGTGCAGGTCGCAAAGTTCAAGGGGGCCGAATACTTTCGCAAGGCACTGTAAGATAAAGGCAATTCGAATTCTATTTCCCTTCCCAAACTGCTTTTGCCTTTCATAAAGAATTAGGCCAATCCCCTTCCCTAATTCTGGTTTCTGTTGACAACCAAGGGAGCAATTCCAATCACTCATCCCCATTCTAGTGTCCATAGCGATTGATCTTTGCACCTCTAATCACCTTACAATTATCTATGCATTCTATGCATGGTTTGGCTTATATTGGGCTGAGATGGAGATGTTTGCAGGGACCTATTTACGTGAGGAGGGAACAACTTATCACTTTGGGAGGTGACACTAAAATTATGGAATGCTCAGTTTTCCTGGGGGAAAATGGCAATCAAATACATAGACAACACAATCTTGTGCACTGATATGCACATGAGAAAGGTACCATCGCAAATGGACTGTATACGTGTTGCACGTGCATTCTGTCTCGTGCATACATCTCAGTTCAATCTTAACAAATTAGGCTACCTCCATATATCCCTCGAGTGGTGTGGGGGCAGTGCTCTGGCAAAGTGGGTGGGGTTATATCCTGCCATGTTGGCCCTGTCCAGGGGTTTCGACGGACGGGGCCACAGTGTCCCCCGACCCCTCCTGTCTCAGTCTACAGTAATTATGCTACAAACAGTTTGTGTCAGGGGGATAGCGTCAGTCTTTTACAGTGGCTTGTGAAAGTATTCACCCCCTTGGCATTTTTCCTATTTTGTTGCATACAACCTGGAATTAAAATATATTTTGGGGGGGTTTGTATCATTTGATTAACAAGACATCCCTACCACTTTGAAAATGCAAAATATTTTTTATTGTGAAACAAACAAATAAGACAAAAAAACAGTAATCCTGAGCGTGCATAACTATTCAACCCCCCCAAAGTCAATACTTTGTAGAGCCACCTTTTTCAGCAATTACAGCTGCAAGTCTCTTGGGGTATGTCTCGATAAGCTTGGTACATCTAGCTACTGGGATATTTGCCCATTATTCAAGACAAAACTGCTCCAGGTCCTTCAAGTTGGATGGGTTCCACTGGTGTACAGCAATCTTTAAGTTATACCACAGATTCTCGAGTGGATTGAGGTCTGGGCTTTGACTAGGCCATTCCAAGACATTTAAATATTTCCCCTTAAACCACTCGAGTGTTGCTTTAGCAGTATGCTTAGGCTCATTGTCCTGCTGGAAGGTGAACCTCTGTCCCAGTCTCAAATCTCTGAAAGACTGAAACAGGTTTCCCCCAAGAATTTCCTTGTGTTTAGTGCTATCCATCATTCCTTCAATTCTGACCAGTTTCCAAGTCCCTGCCGATGATGTTGCCCCCACCATGCTTCACTGTGGGGATGGTATTCTCGGGGTGATGAGAGGTGTTGGGTTTGCGCCATACATAGCGTTTTCCTTGAAGGCCAAACAGCTCAATTTTAGTCTCATCTGACCAGAGTACCTTCTTCCATACATTTGGGGAGTCTCCCACATGCCTTTTAGCGAACGCCAAACGTGTTGGACACACGTATAGTTGGGGACGGTGCCAGAGGTAACAGGAGGGAGTTCAGTTTTTGATCCCCACAGGATGTAGCAAGACCCGGAGCCCAGAAGACGGTATCCCGGCAAGGGTCTCTTGGGGGAGACCTATTATTTTAATCAACACCTTTTGAAACTGAGCTAATCCTGCTCTATGTCTGAATTATTTCAGTGGAAACTAAAAATGACAAATACAGTACTAGTTTGACTTTTCAGCCATTTAAAAAAAAAAAAAATTGGGTGACAGGTCATGTGACACTTAAATTGCACACAGGTGGACTTCATTTAACTCATTTTGTGACTTCTGAAGGTAATTGGTTGCACTAAATCTTCATTAGGGGCTTCATAGCAAATGCATATGCATGCACCCCTTTTCCATTTATTTGTATATTTTGCAAGGCACTGTATATCGAGTATTTCTCCTGTCTTACCCGGTGTCCTGTGTGAATTTAAGTATCCTCCATCTAATTCTCTTTCTCCCTCTCTCGGAGGACCATGCTTCAGAACTACCTGGCCTGATGACTCCTTGCTGTCCCAGTCCACCTGCTCGTGCTGCTGCTCCAGTTTCAGCTTTTCTGCCTGCGGCTATGGAACCCTGACCTGTTCACCAGACATGCTACCTGTCCTGGACATGCTGTTTCCGACTCTCTCTCTACTGCACCTGACCTTTGGCACCCTCTACAACCACTATAATTATTATTATTTGATCCTGCTGGTCATCTATGAACATTTGAACATCTTGGCCATCTTCTGTTATAATCTCCACCCAGCAGAGCCAGAAGAGAACTGGCCACTCCTCAGAGCCTGGGTCCTCTCTTTGTTTCTTCCTAGGTTCCTGCCTTTTCTAGGGAGTTTTTCCTAGCCACTGTGCTTCTACATCTGCATTGTTTGGGGTTTTAGTCTGGGTTTCTGTACAGAACTTTGTGACATCAGCTGATGTAAAAAGGGCTTTTTTTGACCTCCAGAAGCCTCTTCCATTATTGTTTAACTGAATTATGTAATCAGGTGAGGCTCCTATAACATGAACCTAGTCAATGAAAGGTTGAATCTAAGGCATGCATGTCCCAGTAGTCTTCAATAGCAAACTGTCATTGTCTTTCCTTTGTGATCAAAGATCTGACAGGCCTGGACAGGTTAATGCTATATTGTTGCATCCTATCCAGTCCTTCCACCCCTCAGTTGTCATGAAGAGAAGAAGTTGGGGAACGGAGGGAGGCCTTGAGAGATTATTTGGACCTAGCTACAGACTCCTACTTAGTCCAAACTCTCGCATTAACCCATAGCTGCAGATGAGAGAAGAGGTACTCGATCCAACTAGCTCTCAGTCTCATGTCAGAATTAGACGTTCATCTATGTTTCTCAAACGTCAAATTTCGATGTTGTTGCAAACATCACATTTTGAAGTGTTTAAGTTAAGGCAATAACTCTGAAATTGTAAGGGTTAGGTTCGGGCTCCCAAGTGATGCAGCGGTCTAAGGCACTGCATCTCAGTGCTAGAGGCATCACTACAGATCCTGGTACGATTCTAGGCTGTCATCACAACCGGCCGTGATTGGGTGTCCCATAGTCACAATTGGCCCAGCGCCGCCAGGGTAGGCCGTTATTGTATATAAGAATTTGTTCTTAACTGACTTGCCTTGTTAAATAAATATAAAAAAGTTTATGCATTAACTCCAAATGGTCAAGGTAAGTGTTAAGGTTTGGGATATGCTTAAAACAGAAAATTCAAAAAACAACTTTCTATTGCTGGATTTGGAATCAGAGGCAGATGCTTATGCCCATCTGCCAACACCATCTACAATCAAAAATTGAAATCTACTTGAAGGTAACGCTACTCATTGTTGCCCCTAGTGGCCAGTTTCCACGTCATCTTCCAACTTGCTCAGACATGGATGAACGATGAATACTGACTTGTATCACGGGTTGCCTGGCTGCCTAGATCTCCCCATTAGACTCTTTCTTTACCTGAGTCTGTTTCACTCTCTACCCCTGCTTTCATCAGGGTCCTTTTAACCAAGGGGACCAAGAACAATCACCCGATTCATCGGTCTTTATGTCACCCTGGCAGGTCCCCATTTCACTCCACCTCTCGGTCTCGCTCTCTACCTCTCTCTCCCACTCTCTGTCTCTCATCCCTCCATCCCCCCACCCAAAACACTCTCCTTCCTGGCTGTTTTGGGCTGGTGCACAATCAAGCCTGTCTCCCTCAGCCAATCCTCAATGGCTCCTCAATTTGGCTTTACGCCCTCCCCTCCTCCCTACCCACTCCCATCCCTCTATGCCTGCCTCGTCCTTCAGTCCTAAACAGAATAATAAAAGTCATAACGGAGCTAGACCAGCCAAAGATCATTATAAAAGAACGTATGGGCCTTTAAGCGATCTACTCATTACATTACATAACATTTCCCATGTAAATGTGTATAATCACCTGCTACTGTGTTCTGCTGAGAGCAAGTGAATGGCCCTCTATTGTGAACTGCATGTAGCATGACACAGGCACGTGTAAACAATGTTTTTATGAATGCATGTATGTGCTTACGGATGGATGGTGCTGTGTAAGGAATGTTCATGCTATATACATTTCTTGAATGACACAGATATTGTGTGTCAGGAGAAAAACAATGTATTTAGTAGGGCTGGGAATTGCCAGCGACCTCACGATACAATATTGTCACAATACTTAGGTGCCGATACGATATGTATTGCGATTCTCACGATTCTATATGTATTGCGAGACGATACAGCGATTCTATTGCAATTTGATGGTCCAAACAGATTGCTCACTATATGTCTGCTACAGAGAGATGAGAGAGCATGAGAAAATACGTTTTTATCAGTCAGGGAAATAAAAGTACTGAAAACATGTTGGATCATTATTTAAAAAGAAGATGGAGAACAAGGATAGGATGAAAAATAACAGAGTTTCAGTGCAAGTAGTGCCAACTAGCGGTAGTTATCACTAGCTTTTTATAAATCGATACTAGGAGTCAAATATCGAGTAAAAATGCAAGAAGTTACTAAAATTTGAGATTGGTGAGAAAGCAAAAATGTTTGAAGTAGCAAGTTGCTTGAAAAGTCCTACAAAGCTGCAACAGTGGGGTACATATTGTCATCCAAAATACATACATGCCTATTTCTCTGTTCTTGCTAAAATCACAAATCACAATACCCTCACCACACCATGACATCAGGAGCACACAGAAAAACAAGCTTGAGGGAATGCTTAGTTTGTGCTATACAGCTGCATCAAAATATAAGGGAAATGGATCTTTGAAAGTCTCTAATATTTACTATTCATTTTATGTTCAGCATAGAATGGTAATATTAAAATACTCTTTGAAGTAGCTGTTGACCTGTAAAATACAACAAAATAAAGATCAACTTGACTTTACACCTTCTGGCTACTAAAAGGTCAAGAAATGCATTATGTTTAATGGTGCTTCAAAAACAGCAGGTGGCCAAATGTACCAAGCCATTAACTGCTTGTACCAAGCCAAGTCCTCCTAAAGCTGAATTATTCACGCATAACCTACAGAAGCGTTCACACAGAGGCAATATATCCATAACCCATCTGGAGTCAGTGGGCCTATCTCCTCTTATCTTACAGTAGAACAAAAACATCACTGATGCCTATCCACAGCTCCCAGCTGCAGAGTGTATCGTGTTGGACACCCACTGTGCCACGCCTGGCTTCTAGAACACCAGCCACAGTAAAAGAATGATTGTTATGCCTAATTAAATTAAGGTGTGTGTGTGTGTCTGTGTGTGCGCGCGTGTGTGCGCATGTTTGCGTCGGTGCGTCTGGATCTTAAGTCAGAACCAGCCAGGCACCCCCTTGGACATTTGCTGTGCTCTTGTCATTTTTCTTTTCACAAGGTGAAAATTGAGACATGCCTTCCCAGCGCTGCTGAGTCTCGGGGCACTGCACTGTCCACCACAGCAGAATCCGTGTCAGTCATATGGACCTTGTTGTCAACATGGTTCATTGTTCGCAATATAACACAGATGTGACAGTTATGCACCCTACATACTAACATGGGACCAGCACATGTTTTGATTTGACAGCTATGTATGAGCTGGGACAAGCACATTGGAATCAAAACATGGCATTATCATGTGACACAAAAAGCTAAAAGGTTATTACTGGCCAATACCTTTTTTATGATTTTCATCATTTTATCTAAGGTATCTTTGAATATGTTTCAAAACGTGCAGGAAACTATCTAGATGTGGAGGCTAAATCTGAAGACCAAGACGTGCCGCTGTCAATCAACTTGGGGAGTGCCATTCATTACAAGCCACAAAATATTGCAGCCTGTATTGTGACTGCATGTGTGTTATGAATATACATGTTTAATACATCTGTTTTATTCTTCTTCGTATCATTCTCCATCATCAGCAGCAGCAGATCCATGTTAGGCTGCTATAGGCTATTGAAACGCACACAGGGACTGTTGATGCCGTGAGCCCGTGGTATTGAGCCGTAAATCGTGACCACGGCAGACCACAGTTGGCGTTTTTATTACTGCGGGAGTAGAGTTTAGTCCACTACTACAGCCTACTACAGACAGGCTAACTGCAGCGACCACAGGCACCTCATAGCATTACTCAGCAAAAAAAAGTTGCACTGCATCCCAGCATCGTGAGTTTATAATTTCTCAAAGATATTCAACATTGATGCCCAATATTTTATACTTTGTTTTTCTATCAAAATAAACTAAAATATGTTCATAAACATGGGGTGTAGGCTAAGCCTGAGGGTAGTAGATATTGACATTGTCAGCTGTAAAGTGGCCATTACTGGGTACCGTTGTTTTACCTTGGATTCGACGACGCTATCTCCCTCCGAAATCGCGTTCACCGCTGATCTCAGATTCTCGGCTGAAGCATCCTCTTGGCTCTTCCCGTCCCGATGCGCTGAGGTCTGTGCTCCCATAGCGAAAACCGCACTTATTTCAACTCTTTGGCTCCTGCTCGTCCGGAAACCACGGCAAATGCGATAAAAGCAATTTAAAAAAAGGTAGTCAGTGATAGCAAGTATGCATCCACGCGCCTAAAATGCGTCCTAGGACCGAGACGAGCGCTCAAGTGATAAAACGTGAGAGGCAGCGAACTCTTTTAGGACCCCGCTCCTCCCCTCCCTACAACATGGCCAAGGCCAGTGTGCAATAGCAAGCGTTGCATAATCACTTAATTTGGTAGCAGCATCGTGTCACTGTGACTTTCTACCTGCTACACAGAGCGCGTTGTTTTCAGATCAAAGGGGAGGAGCATCTATTCTATTTTCCCTATTGTACTGTACCATATGTATTGTTTATGCCTACATTTTCAAGTATTGGAAATAAAAAAGTATAATTTAGGATCCTATAGGCAGTGTCGATTTTGGCATGTACACCTTGACAGGCAAAAAAACAAAACATATGGGAATGCCAGCAAAGCCACTACACAACACAAAACTAAACAATGCATGAATTTCACTATAATGGTGACAAACGCTGCCCACAAACTGTTAGGGCCTACATAAAGCTGTCCCAACAAGCAGGCTCAACACCTTACCACTGTGACACCTGGCGATCAGCGGAGCCTTGTTGGCAGCGAAACAGTTCATTCAGCCTCATTTACAGCCTTTAAAAAAAACATTGCTGACATGGCTGACTTGCTTAAACAAATGTGGCTTCTACTGACAATTGAGATGTAGATACTATGGCGTAAGGGGACAACAAGCGGATAAGAGGCCATCCGTAATTTCAATTAAGACAATGAGCAATCTAGGACGAACGTAGTCAATACAACTATTTGTTCAGCACTTTTGAAATGTACAGCGACAGAATTCAGAACATGGGCCGTTCTTACAGTGTTCTCCCTGTACACAAAGTCAGAACGGTAGGATAAATAAAGGCTGCATATAAGCAGACAATGAAAGCACTTACAATATTCAATGATTACATTTCTCAAAAACAGGTTGTAGGCTACATGTGCACCATCAAGTCAGAACATTAGGCGAAATTAAGAGGTGAAAATAGACCAAATTATTAGAGTGAGGCACATGGGCTACACAACATACACTTAGTATTACATATCCCCTTGGCATATGACATCATTTATGCAGCAGCATACAACACATTTTTGGAGTCACCTTGTTGTGCTCACTTGAACAGGAAGGTGGCGTGGCGGCCATACGTAGGCAAACTTTGCCATCAAAGTCTGGCATTCTCTGGATTTATGGTGCTTTCAAGACAACTGGGGGAAAAAACAGTTGAATCATGATGACATCAGTGATCTTCAGGACGTAGATCTAGAAAGAGGCCCGAGTTCCGAATTTACAATTCCGAGTTGGATGAAAGTTCCAAACTGTCATGCCTGCTTCTGCTCCCCCTCTCTTACGCTCGAAGGCGCCAGGCCGCCCATCCTTACGCAAAACTGTCACCATAATTACGTGCATCAGCGCTTCATTGGACTCACCTGGACTCCATTACTTTATTGATTGCCTCCTCTAGAGTATATTTGTCTATTCCTCAGTTTGATCCCTGTGTCAGCATTAATGTTATGTTTCCCTTGTCCAGAAGCTATCCGTGTTTTGTTTCATGTCTGTTATTTATTAAATATTCACTCCCTGTGCTTGCTTCACATCTCCCAGCGTCTGTCCATACACAAACGTATTTTCCCAGTCGTAGCTCATTTTTTTCCCTAGTTCCCAGTAGTCTTGAACTCACTAAAGTCTGCAGTTCCGAGTTAACAATTTTGCAGTTACGAGTTAACAGTTGTTTTGAGCGCTGAACAAATCATGCTTCATTGACACCTTGGCCAATGTTGAATATTTATCATTTTAAAATAGTTAAAGAGAGCCTTAATCTTAGACTTGGGACCACACAGCCACTCCACTGAATAGCAGGCTAATGGTTGCTTTGCAATGCTTGCAGTTAGCCACACTGATTCCTTCCAAATCATTCATTGTTTGAATTTGTGATTTCCAACTTGTTGTGTAATGTTTATGTCCAATGGATGATGAGCACCGATACATTTTATCTATAATTTCTCTTCATTAATACTCTTCATATACAAGGATTAAAAAGGATTTGCCAGTAGATTGTCGACTTCATTCATGATGATGACTGCTAGCTAAGATTTTGAAAGTATGATGTTGACATGATCAGTCCAATCAAAGCTACTGTAGATATAATGTGATTTGACGTAATGTTATCTGTGGCCACTGACCTTGACCCTTCTTGGATGGGCACTTCTAATGTAACTCTATGGCAGCACCCAGCTTGAATTTTCTAGCTCTACCCTTAGACGTGGCGGTGATTTAGTGTCCCCATGAGTGATAGAACACTGAGTCAATCACGGCGCAACTCAATATTCTCTGCTGGCTTGCCCCCACCACCACAGAAAACACTGAGCTAGGCTGAAACACCTGCATTTTGGAGCTGCTTTACTCAAGAAAATTATTTTCTTAACTCAATTAAAATTAAATTGAAATATTAAAACTCAATTGAAATAAATTTATCAGGCCCTAATTTACGGATTTCACATGACTGGGCAGAGGCCCACCCACCTGGGAAACAAGCCCACCCACTGGGGAGCCAGGCCCAGTCAAAGGGCTTTATTACAGATATAAATTCTCCCCAGCAACCTCATCCCTTCCACCTCAGTCTATCCCGCAGGTGAAGAAGTCAGATGTGGAGGTCCCGTGTTTACACATGGTGTTACGGTTTTCTTCGGGTGAAAGAGAGTCGGACCAAAATGCAGCGTGGTTAATTCGATACATCTTTAATGAAGATGAAACACGATCAATACAAAAACAATAAACGTAACGTGAAAACCGAAACAGCCTAAACTAGTGCAAACTAACACAGAGATAGGAACA